>NC_139710.1:35250694-35505694 GCF_964188405.1 Protomyctophum parallelum
AGGTTTCGTGCATGCAGGGACGTGCGCAAGAAGAAGAAGATAATAGAATTTTAAAATATATATCTTTCGAAAATAGCAGATGTATACAAGCTCGCAGTGCGGAATGAAGTGACGCTCTGTGAGCTTGTAGATCTGCTGTTAATTAACCCCTGGGCTCCCCGCTCAGGACCACACTTGGGGAACCAATGACCATAAAGGTCACCACATGTTGACCTCTCAGAGAATAGAGGGCTGTGGACAGTTCAGAAACCTGCCGATCAACGGCATGCGTCGGCAGGTTTCTGGTCAATTCAAACAAATATTTCAAACTTATTTGTATTAATTATTTATTTATGCAAGCATACAATGTCTTCTATTTCAGTATGCACATTGCTCAGTAAACGCCTTGGAATCGACGATGCCATTGGTATATAATATACAGTAGGCAGGGTTCTGAACTGTCCACAGCCCTCCAATGAGACACATACAGAAATATAAGATAATGATAATGGTACATGATTGTTCTCTGCAGGCTAGGCCTCAAGATGGTTTGTTCCCATAAGTTCAGGACTTATGAACAAGCAGGCCCCGTCTCAGTTCAGGACTTATGAACAAGCAGGCCCCGTCTCAGTTCAGGACTTATGAACAAGCAGGCCCCGTCTCAGTTCAGGACTTATGAACAAGCAGGCCCCGTCTCAGTTCAGGACTTATGAACAAGCAGGCCCCGTCTCAGTTCAGGACTTATGAACAAGCAGGCCCCGTCTCAGTTCAGGACTTATGAACAAGCAGGCCCCGTCTCAGTTCGGTGCATAAAGTGTGATGTGATGCCTCTTGGAACTATGACTGGTGGCCTTCTGTTGGCATCGTTTCTTTATTGTCAATGTACTGTGTGATCTGTTTGTTTGTATATGTTTTCTGTATCCTGATGACTGCTGTGCACAAAACAAATTTCCGAAAGGACAAATAAAGTATCTATCTATCTATCTATATCTATCTATCGATCGTAGATATCAAATAAAAGGTCCCACACTCTGTCTGGAACTAGCAAAAAAATACCTCTTTATTGATTGGATGAGTTTCATTATCTCATGTTTGTCCTGGTGAATTTTTAATCCAGGACATTTACTAGTATTTTACTATGTTGTGGTATTGCTACTTTTACTCAAGTAAATCCTGCCCGGCTACTCGCTCTCCTCTCCTCCGCGTCCTCCCGTAATTGTTCCTGATTCTCCCTTTGTGTTTCGCGGATGACTGCGTACACCTCCTATCTATCATCAGCGCCCGTGTCTATGAAGACATGTTCACTCGGCCTATCGCTGACAGCGGAGCCGCAGTGATTAACAAATTAAGGATCTCCCGCGCCTTAATCTGTCTGGAGGCCTTTCTTTTGGTCTGGCCGAGCAGAAACATGTTTGGCAGTGACAGCACCTCTGCTCCCATGTTTAATTGGATTAAAAGGGGGAAGTGTGGATTAATACACTCTGGACTGGAGTTGTGCTGAGGCGCGGGGGGGGGGGGGGGGGGGGGAGTGCACTGCAGAGCATGCATGCAGGCGACACTATACTTAATACACTATACTTAAACTTGTTCTGATCGAAGCCCTTTTTTGAAGATGAAGTTGTTTGAGGTCTTTCTAGTTTTGTGGTCTTTTATTTCTGCTGAATTTCGATAGTGAGACTAGTGAGTAGACAGACAGGGAAGGCAGGGAGAGAGAGAGAGAGAGAGAGTCATGAACCCTTGAGCCTGAGGTATGCCTAGTTGCTGACCAGTGTCTTGCACAACGATGTGTTGTGAGCTTGTAGATCTTGCATATATGCAGTGTGTGTGTGTGTGTGTGTGTGTGTGTGTGTGTGTGTGTGTGTGTGTGTGTGTGTGTGTGTGTGTGTGTGTGTGTGTGTGTGTGTGTGTGTGTGTGTGTGTGTGTGTGTGCCCAGCTGCCCACACACGACACACTCTATACCAGGTGGGCTGCCAGGGTGCCAGGCATTTCTCCTTAAGGATGCAAAATTGCAAATGCCGGTCCATATCAAACAAGATGGACTGTGCTATGGTCTCCAACTTGAATGCAGTGGTTCCCTATAGTCACAAAGGAGAAAGAAATCCATAAATTCAAGTCTCCTTGGGGTCAGTAATCGATAGAACCAAAAAGTGACTTTGTGGGTGAACTAAAGGATAACACTAAACAGTTATTGGGGACTTAATTGTTCCATTCCATTTTGTACTCATTTCAGCATAAACCATAAACACCATCAACAAACACTGTTATGTACAAACAGAGATGTGGTCATTGACAATTAAAGCTACACACAGGAACTCAGGGCTGGCCAGACTGAGACAAAATTGTCATTTTTGCGGAATCTGGCCCAGACTGGCCCACCACAGCCAGCGTGCAGATACTCTACTGACTTTGAGGTCGAGCCCCATACAAATATACAAGCCCTGAACACCACCGCATTCACACTACCACATAAATGATACACAACCAACAGACCGGCCCACCGGAGGGTCGGGTCGGCCCACCGGGTCTGGTACGTCCTGTGGCATCCTGGCCTGCAGGAATTTAAGAATACTGCTAACAGGCTATATCCTTCCATGGCACGGGCTGCCCCATGACAGCCATGACCTAGCCCTATACCGCAACATACAACATACCCCGGGTCGATGTTCACACTCAATTAGCGTCCTAGCATGAGAAGAAGCCCAGTTTGACCTCCATTTTGGGTCAAGATGGCACGAGAAAGAGATCCGATTGAGTGTGAAAGAGGGTTTGTCGTCGAGGCATGGATGGCAGGAGCTTCCGTCACAACTGGCTGTAGTGTTTTATTAGGAATGCAGGGACTGAAAGTGGCGTGCGCTTTTTCCTCTGCGGGGAAAGTCGTCAGTAATAAGGGTCAGAAATCGTGGTCAGAAAGTACGCAGTCAATGACCGTGACGTGACGTGAGGCCTAGAGCCAGCCAGATTAAACCTAGTTTGAAGAAAGATAGGAAATAAAGTGAATGACAAAGTCTCTGTCAACAACATATTAGGGACTTTAAGCAACGAGGGTTTTCAGGACGGCGACGCTATAGGCGGAAGTACGGCGGCTATGACGCCGTCGCCGTAGCTGTCAAAATCGTTAAGCAAACAGCCGTCGGTGACGGCGACATTGGTTCCCATGGTGACGCCGCGTCTGTGCAGCGTGTGTCAATCATAAACACTTTTCTTTTAAACACCCCGTTGCGCGTCAGCTAACTTGCCGATATTGCTTAATTCTTAAATGCGCTGGACATGATCAGCAGTGGAAAGAGGAAGCAATCGGTGTTATTCTAAAACTGTTTTAATATGACATATGGTAATGGTATTAGTGTTATTTCTTCATTCAGAGCATGCCAACACATTACACAGCATAAGAGAGGTGATGGAGCAATCGGTGTAAATGTATGACAGCTATAATTTCAATAAACATGGTTATGACATGGCGTTGTAGACACTACATGTAATTGTAGGTTCTGCCGTAGTAGAAAGGGCTGCGACGGAGAGCAGGTTTATTTTTCGAGCACAGATTCATTTCCGGTTGCCGGAGCCGACTGCCGCAGCCGTCGTTGCTTAAAGTCCCTATAGTGTCTCTGTTGGGTGGAAATCTGTCGAAAACGTTTCACGATTACAATGAAAAAGTATAGCAAGAGTAGCAGATCTACAAGCTTTTGCTTTTGTTTGGGAATTAATTTATGACAAAACACAAAACACAAAAAAGATAATGGTTTCTGCCCAACAGCAACGAAATAAAGAAAGAAAGAAAGAAAGAAAGAAAGATTTTGACTTGACCTTTGGTGTGCCTCGTGCACAGAAACTTTGAAAACCATGATGTACCGTATATACCCAGTTCGATGACGAGAAACCTATAGCGCCAATGTGTGTGTGAGCGTGGCTGTGTGCGTGCGTGCGCGTGACCGCACATGTATGTACCGAGCGAGTGCCCAATAAAGAACGAGAGAGAGAGACGGGCGGAGGGAGGGAGGGAGGGAGGGAGGGAGGGGGCCGGGGCCCTGATGGAGACATGAGAGCGGAAGGAAGCCCCTTCAAATGGGCTGTTGCTTTGCATCTCCAGGCCTGTGCGCTGACAGGGGCTGATTGGTGAGGCCCATTCCTCTACAGCTTAATGATTGTCCCGCTAGCCGCGCTGTCCCCCGAGGCAGGGGACACACTTTTAACCCGTTCAGGACGGGGGAGGGAACGAACCCCTTTTAGGTGCATGTTTTAAGCATTATGTTTTACTTTAGCTATTGAAAAATAGCAGATCTACGAGCTTGTAGATCTGCTATTTTTGAAAGAATCATGAAAATGTTGCACAAATCTTTGAATATATATTATTTTAGAGCGAACTTTTTTAACTCAAATCTTTGCGTCTTGGGGGGGGGGGGGGGGGACAATATATTTTCAGATGGGGGGGTCGGCGGCCAAGTACATATATAATTTTGGGGGTCCTTGACATGAAAATGTTTGAGAATTAATGACATATAGAAACATAGGGTTTTTCAGACTGTCAGGATTTAGAAGGCATTCGTAGAATGAATCGTCCTCAGGTCACAATGGGTTAACCCATTCTCGGCGGGAACCCATTTTGGTGTTAGCATTATGTTATGCTTTAGCTATTGAAAAATAGCAGATCTACAAGCTCATAGCGAGCCACCGAGTGGCGCGCTACGAGCTTGTAGGTCTGCTATTTTTGAAAAATCGAAGAGCGACTGACGTAGAAGACATTTTTAGAATCTGATCTCAGGTCAGAATGGGTTAAAGATGGAACTCCACACACTGTATACGAGCCTAGCTGTTCTTTAACTCAGCAATAAATAACCTCCCCCCCCCTACCCCCCTACCCCCCCCACCCCCCACCCCCCGGGCCCTATAGTCTCCTCCGATAGGCTACAACACGTAAACCCATCATCCCTCGCTCGTTGTACCAGTACCCGCTCAAAGTGCCCGGGGCAACGCGAGGCAGATAGTTGATGCATGGTTAAAGAGTTCATCTTGTAAAACGCTTCTTTTTCCCAGCCTGTCATGCGATGTGGTCTCTTCTTCATGGCCACTTTCAACCTGGTGGCCCCAATTTAAGCATATTAGCATTATTGCAGATATATAATACGATTTCCCCAAATCTCCGGTCTGACGTCGAAATTTAGAAAAAAAACTTCTAAATCAAGACAATTTTCTGGAAAAACCTCATGTTTCTATATCAGTGGTTCTTCTCAATATTTCATGTCAAGGACCGCAAAGATTCTGCAGAGACCGCAAAGATTTGAGTTAGAAATATTCGCTCTGAAAAAATATATATGATGTGAGGCACATTTTAACGATTTTTCTAAAATAGCAGATCTACAAGCTCGTAGTGCGGCACTCGGTGCCAAGCTATGAGCTTGTAGATCTGCTATTCTTTCAATAGCTAAAGTAAGACGTCATCTGGCTGATATAAATACTGCCCTCGCTGCGCCCCTCAGTGTGATTATTTTCAAATGTGTGAATTTGATGTTCATGATTATTATTATCATTAGTTATTTAGTATTATTGTTGTTATTTTCACCTAGAATGGGATGCCAGCTTGAAAGTGATCAATTGATCTAGCTAGCCTGAAGCACGCGAGGCCAATCAAGCTATAGAGCTATACAGCTACAGCTTAACATGTATGGTAGCAGCTGTAGCAGGCCATGTGGAATGTACGTAAACACCATACATAACATAATGTGCACCGTGAAGTAGAGATATATCTCCCTCGTGTAGCCTGCTTTTGACACCTGACCTTTTCACATGGCTGCGCACATTAAGGTGCCAGCTTCTTTTAAGAAAACCTTTTCCAGCTAGAATGAGACACCATGTTGTGATTTGACAATTTATATTCTTTCTTTCTTTCTCACCTTTATTTATACTCGGAAATACAGTTGAGGGTAAGCCCTCATTTTTAACGTAGCCGAGGTTACAATACACAAAGATATAAAAAACTAGCCTCGGAAACACGTTTTTATTTCCAGGGAGGAAAAAAGAAAAGTCTGGGGCCGAGTCCACTTCGATTTGGCATAGACTCTCTCTCTCTCTCTCTCTCTCATGTCTAGATTATCGGATCCTGCTGGGAGCTGCCTATGCCATAGAAAGCATAGGTGGACCCCAGGCTATAGGGGGTCCGTGGTGGAGCTGCCTATGCCATAGAAAGCATAGGTGGACCCCAGGCTAGGGGGTCCGTGGTGGAGCTGCCCTATGCCATAGAAAGCATAGGTGGACCCCAGGCTAGGGGGTCCGTGGTGGAGCTGCCCTATGCCATAGAAAGCATAGGTGGACCCCAGGCTAGGGGGTCCGTGGTGGAGCTGCCTATGCCATAGAAAGCATAGGTGGACCCCAGGCTAGGGGGTCCGTGGTGGAGCTGCCCTATGCCATAGAAAGCATAGGTGGACCCCAGGCTAGGGGGTCCGTGGTGGAGCTGCCCTATGCCATAGAAAGCATAGGTGGACCCCAGGCTAGGGGGTCCGTGGTGGAGCTGCCCTATGCCATAGAAAGCATGTGGACCCCAGGCTAGGGGGTCCGTGGTGGAGCTGCCCTATGCCATAGAAAGCAGAGGTGGACCCCAGCCTAGGGGGTCCGTGGTGGAGCTGCCCTATGCCATAGAAAGCAGAGGTGGACCCCAGGCTAGGGGGTCCGTGGTGGAGCTGCCCTATGCCATAGAAAGCATAGGTGGACCCCAGGCTAGGGGGTCCGTGGTGGAGCTGCCCTATGCCATAGAAAGCAGAGGTGGACCCCAGGCTAAAGGGGGTCCGTGGTGGAGCTGCCCTATGCCATAGAAAGCAGAGGTGGACCCCAGGCTATAGGGGGTCCGTGGTGGAGCTGCCCTATGCCATAGAAAGCAGAGGTGGACCCCAGGCTATAGGGGGTCCGTGGTGGAGCTGCCCTATGCCATAGAAAGCAGAGGTGGACCCCAGGCTATAGGGGGTCCGTGGTGGAGCTGCCCTATGCCATAGAAAGCAGAGGTGGACCCCAGGCTATAGGGGGTCCGTGGTGGAGCTGCCCTATGCCATAGAAAGCATAGGTGGACGACCAGGGTAATAAAAAACACTGACTCGATTATGAATCCTCTGGTCTCTCAGGCACGACACGGAGCATTACACTTTATAAAACCACAAGGAAATCGTGTCTGCCGACAACTATGAATGCATTCCGGTTAACATTTTGGGGCCAGATCTATATAGGCTACTGTACATCAGATCAAATTACGGTTCTAGGTCTTTCTTGTTGATGTCAATGATGTAAAGAAGTTCCTTATTATTGCTCTCTCTCTCTCTCTCTCTCTCTCTCTCTCTCTCTCTCTCCTATTAATGACTTCACCTAAACAGCGGCGCATGACTTTATCACGCGTGCACGGGGCCGGGCCGGGCCGGCCTCCATCTCACTCTAACGTGACAAGCTTGCCGGCCCGCATTTACCCTGACGACCTGCGATATGTAGAGCATGTGACAAAATCACTGCAACAGAACGGAGGAGTGGGGGGAGCACCACACATATCTTGACAGCTGCCATTTTCAGTAGCGTGAGCGGGCCCTTCTTCTTCTATCTACACCCGACCGACCCCCAAGTCCCCGTTCACTTTGTTCTCCCCGCTCAGGTCTTCCATAAGCGCTTAGACTGGGGACAGCGAGGGTGGCGGGGGGGGGGGGGGGGGGGGTATGGTGGTGTGTCACCAGACATTAGCGCCGAGGGCTTGTTGAGGGCGAGCAGGCTTTAACCCTGCCCGAGGTGATTTGCAGAGCGGAGGATGACATTATTAAAACCTATAAAAGCCATGAGTTGTACTTTGGATGGACAGTTCAGAAACTGTGGACAGTTAAGAGGCCGTATACCAATTAAATATCCCAGTGCGGGGTCATTATCACAACAAGCTAATTAGAAACTATACAGACAGAATTATCTTCCTGGAAAGTTAGCATGCTAAAATGGAAGCTATAATAGTCAAAAATATTTTCAGGCCAACCTCTGAGTTGAAAATGGAATGAAGCGAGTGCCACTTTAGGAATCCGATATAATGCGATCGATCAGGTATAGCTTCCAAAACGTGTGTTGGGGGTTGTTGGCAGACTGCAGCCACCAGCCGGTGGACATGTGTCACCGTGCCTCCTTCAAAAAGGAAACGGCTTTGAGATCACCGTGCGCTCTGAAGAAATGTCTCCCTGGCCAGGACTCACTTTCACGTTGGAACATCTCCCACTTGGAATTAGAAGCAGTTTAGTTCTGCACAGTCACTGGAACCAAATGGACCCTCATGGGTCTGTAACGGTTCCATTTGTACACTCAGCGGTAACCCATTCTGACCTGAGATCAGATTCTATAAAAATGTCTGTTTGAAAATGACAGTTTTCTGAAAAAGCTATGTTTCTATGTCAGTCGTTCTTCGATTTTTCAAAAATAGCAGACCTACAAGCTCGTAGCGCGCCACTCGGTGGCACGCTATGAGCTTGTAGATCTGCTATTTTTCAATAGCTAAAGCATAACGTAATGCTAACACCAAAAGGGGTTCCCCGCCCAAAAATAAACATTGATTTTACAATATACAGTACATTGGGGGTCTGACTTCCAGAGATATAAATGGCATTAAATGGGGGTCCGTATAGCCTAATTCAGGTCAAACCGGGGGCCCTTGAAATGAAAATCGTTGAAAAATCACTGCTAGAGCCGTACAAATCTTCTCTCACATGGGGGTCCCCTTGCATATCTTTTCAAATTGGGGGTCCTTGACATGAAAACGAACCACTGCTGTATATCTCATATCTGCTCTTGAATAAGGGAATCAAAATGTTGGCTACCAAAATCTCTGAAAATCTTGGACAGTTCTCACATTTAAGTCATCTTTTCTTTGGTACATTCCCAGCCAAGACCAAGAGAGACTAAACACATGGTTGTATTTCTTTTTTTTTCCTTTTTTTCCCGTTATCAGAACATTTCTGAATATTCAGTCCAACATAAGTGATTTCAGCTGTTGTTTATTTCAACTCCCCGGTGAAAGTTGAACACCGGGAATTATCCAAGTTCAGTGCTTGTATGTGTAACCTAGAAAGGAGCAAAACAAACAAAAGATATATGCATTGAGACATACTCCCCCCTGAGAGCCTCATGAGTGATCGCTGAAAGCATGCAGTCAGTCACGGCGATGACGAGAGCGCTATGGAATGCTTCTGTACGTCTGCAACCTGATGTAAGCTGACAAGTCCATCATGCAAGACCCAAGGTTTCTGTTTTTGTTCCACAGAGTCCATCACGCAAGACCCAAGGTTTCTGTTTTAGTTCCACAACCTGATGTAAGCTGACAAGTCCATCACACAAGACCCAAGGTTAGTTCCACAGAGTCCATCACACAAGACCCAAGGTTAGTTCCACAGAGTCCATCACACAAGACCCAAGGTTAGTTCCACAGAGTCCATCACACAAGACCCAAGGTTAGTTCCACAGAGTCCATCACACAAGACCCAAGGTTAGTTCCACAGAGTCCATCACACAAGACCCAAGGTTTCTGTTTTAGTTCCACAGATCGAGTGCTGAGGTGCTGAAAACGAGATCCCTATACCGGTGTTTTCTTTGACTAAAAACTAAGACGAAAAATGTTCGTCGACTACCTTTTTTCATTGACGAAAACTAAAAGGAAACTAAATGAAAACTATAAGCTATGATGGTGAAAACTAAGACTATAAATATATTGACAATTTCCTCAACAAATAAAAACTAGACTAAAATGTTAGGAAGGGACTAGTGGACAAGAGATCCACTATGAGTCATTTTACACTTGGTTGCATGCTGAAAATAGACGATCTACAAGCTCACAATGCGTCGCAGCGCAACGCGTTGTGAGCTTGTAGATCGGCTATTTTCAGCAAGTGTAAAAACAGTCATGGCCAAAATACATTTTAGTTGAATAAATCAACTGTAGATTTAGTCGACTAAAATCTTATGATATTTAGTCGACTAAAACTAGACTAACATTAAAACATTCCAGATGACCTGCTGCTGCTGTCCCCAACCAAGGAAGGACTACAGCAGCAACTTGATCTCCTACACAAATTCTCCCAGACATGGGCCCTGACAGTGAACCTAACTAAGACTAAAATCATGATATTTCAAAAAAGGCCCAGCCGCCAAAACCACCAATTTTTCCTAAATACAATCCCACTAGAACAAACAAAAAACTATACCTACCTTGGCCTAAACATCAGCAGCACAGGGAACTACAACCAAGCTGTAAAGGACCTGAGAGACAAGGCAAGAAGGGCATTCTATGCCATCAAAAGAAACATCAAAATAGGCATCCCAATTAAAACCTGGCTTAAAATACTGGACTCTGTGATAGAACCAATTTCCCTCTATGGTTGCGAGATCTGGGGACCATTAGCAAACCATGACCAGAGATGGGCAAAATACATTGAAAATGTATTTTGATACAAAATACAAATACTGGGTCGAAAAATGTATCTAAATACAAAATACAAATACTGGTCTGAGAAATGTATTTGAGATACAAATACGTATTTTGTATTTTGAAAATACATGAAAATACATTTGTATAATGATAAGTAAATTCATAATTGATTGCCAAATATTAAATTAATGACCTGTCAGAATGTCTAATACATTGAAGATTATTAAGAATGATACACTTTATATTTGTCACAGTCCCAGGCAGGGCTGTGGTTTTCTTGTCTGTCTCTGTCTTGTCAGTGTCTGTGTTATGTGTGGGCGTGTGTGTGGGCGTTGGCTTGGCTCCATTTATCACTTGGCTCACCTGTTTCCAGTCTCCAATCTACGCTCCTGCCTGCCATCAGCTCATCAACTCCTGCAGCCTATAAAGACCCGGCCTTCCCACATCACCAGCGCCAGATTGTTAAATCAACCACAGTGGTAGTAGACTTTCTAGCCAGTACTATGCCAGTGTTTGTTCCTGCAGTGAACTTCAGTTTTCTTGTGTTTTCTAGTTTTTGCATTTTGCCTGTTCTCACCGCTCTCCTCTCCTCCTCCTCAGACCACACCTGCCTGCCTGCCTGCCAGCCCTTGCTCTGACCAGCCTGTTTGCTCTGCTCTGCCTGCCTGCCAGTTTGTTTTTCAATAAACACCCTTGAACTGTCGAACTTTTGTCTGTGTCTGCATTTGGGTCCGCCAGTTCTCGGTACCGTGACAGAACAATCTGGCCAGAATGGACCCAGCAGACTATGACAGAGTTAAGGAGGCCATTATCAAACAGGGGCAGTGTTTGGGAACTCACGAGCAAATGCTAAAGTCTCTCATGGATAGCGTGGCTGAGATCTCAAACCAACTGACTGCCATCAGCCACACACCTCCACCTCAGCTCCATCAACAACCTGCTGCTGTTGCTCCCATGCTTCCAGTCGCTCCTGCTGCAGAGCCCCATATTCCTCCACCTGCAAAGTACTCTGGTAATCCAAATACTTGTCGTCAGTTTGTTACTCAAATCCAGCTAGTTTTCAATGCTCAGCCTTCTCGATTCACTTATGAGGCAGCTAAAATTGCTTATGTAGCCAGCCTATTGGAGGGGCCTCCTCTCAGCTATTTTAATGCTTTGCATGAGCAGGATTCACCTGCTGTTCAGACTTTTGCCCTGTTCACTGCTGAGTTAAAACGTATTTATGATCATCCAATTAGAGGGCAGCAGGCTGGTCAACAACTGTTAAGACTTCGGCAGGGCAGGCGAACAGTGAGAGAGTTTGCCAGTGAGTTCAGAACTTTAGCAATTGAGTCAGGGTGGAATGAGCCGGCACTGCTAACCGCCTTTCAGAGTGGGCTCACCTGCAGCATTGGCAGAGAGATGGCCTTGAGGAAGGAACAGCCTTCCCTGGATGAGGCAATTACCACTGCCATCAAGATGTCTGACCAGATGGCTCAGTGGCAGGCTGAGCCCTCTCCACCTAGTCCTACAGCGCCCTCTGTCGGAGGAAACTACAGAGCCCCGCCTGCTGAGTTTGGTCGTCCTCCTCCTCCTGCTGAGTTTTCTGGGGAGGAACCTATGCAATTGGGCCGGGCCCATCTCACACCAGATGAACGCCAACGCCGAAGGAAGATGGGGGTGTGTTTTTACTGTGGCCAGCCAAACCACCACATCGCCACGTGTCCTACACGGCCAAAAGAGATGACTCATCAGTAGCAGTGGGGGTTCTGGTGAGTCATGTTTCATATTCCCCCAAAACCCGATCCCGTATGGAATTTCATGCCACTCTTAGTTTGCATACTCAGTCATTGTCACTGCTTGCTCTTGTTGATTCAGGGGCAGACGAAAGCTTCCTAGACATGTCTGTAGTTTCCCAGTTGGGCATTTCACTTGAACCACTCACCTCACCTATGCAAGCTAATGCTCTCAATGGCAATCCTCTGGCCCGTGTGACTCACCGTACTGAACCCGTCCACCTCCTTGTGTCCGGTAATCATCATGAACAAATTCAGTTCTATGTCATTTCCTCTCCTAATGTACCTATCGTTCTAGGTCAGCCATGGCTACAACTACACAATCCACATATTGACTGGGCGGCAGGCAAGGTGGTGAGCTGGAGTCCGTATTGTCTCTCAACCTGCTTACGGTCTGCTCGTTCACCATCTGAGGGTGCCAGCTCCCCAGCTATTATGGAGCCTCCAGACCTGTCTGGTGTTCCTGCTGAATACCATAACCTTGGAGAGGTTTTCAGTAAGCAACGTGCCCTATCATTACCACCGCACCGCCCGTATGACTGTGCCATCAACCTGCATGAGGGAGCTCCACTGCCTACTAGTCGTCTCTACAACGTGTCTCGCCCAGAGAGAGAGAGCATGGAGAAATACATCCACGAGTCATTGGCAGCTGGCATCATTCGGCCCTCTTCTTCCCCAGTTGGCGCTGGGTTCTTCTTCGTGGGTAAGAAAGATGGTTCATTACGCCCCTGCATTGACTATCGAGGCCTCAATGACATCACTGTTAAAAACAAATATCCATTACCATTGCTTGCATCTGCTTTTGAGCCCATTCAGGAGGCAACTATTTTTTCCAAGCTAGACCTGCGTAATGCATACCACCTTGTTCGTATCCGGGCTGAAGATGAGTGGAAGACCGCTTTTAAGACACCCATCGGCCATTTTGAATATCTTGTCATGCCATTTGGGCTCACTAATGCTCCAGGTGTATTCCAAGCACTGGTCAATGATGTCCTCCGTGACCTAATCAACCGTACTGTGTTTGTTTACCTAGATGACATCCTGATTTACTCCCGCAACCATGAGGAACACGTGGTGCATGTCCGACAAGTGTTGCAGCGTCTTTTGGAGAACCAACTCTTTGTTAAAGCGGAGAAATGTGAATTCCATGTCCAGTCTACCACATTCCTCGGGTTCATCGTTGAGAATGGCCAGGTGAAGGCGGACCCTGAGAAGGTGCAGGCGGTGGAGAACTGGCCTCGACCCGCATCTTTAAAGCATCTTCAACGGTTCCTTGGTTTTGCCAACTTCTACAGAAGGTTCATCAGAAACTACAGCAGTGTTGCAGCACCCCTTAACAAGCTGACATCCTCGTTGACTCCTTTTACCTGGAACGCGGAGGCTGAGACTGCGTTTAAGGAGTTGAAGAGGCGGTTCACCACGGCACCGGTTCTCGTCCACCCTGACTCGTCCCGTCAGTTTGTCGTGGAAGTCGACGCTTCAGACACCGGGGTGGGGGCAATCCTGTCCCAGAGGTCCGCTACAGATGGGAAGCTCCATCCCTGTGCCTTCTATTCCTATCCTTTGAACTCTGCTGAGCGCAACTATGATGTGGGGAACAGGGAGCTGTTGGCTGTGAAGCTCGCCTTGGAGGAATGGAGGCACTGGCTGGAGGGTGCTGAACATCCGTTCATTGTGTGGACAGACCATAAGAATCTTGCTTACATCCAGTCTGCGAAGCGCCTCAACTCCCGCCAGGCTCGATGGGCCCTGTATTTTGGTCGGTTCCGCTTCACCCTGACTTACCGTCCTGGTTCTCGTAACTTGAAGGCGGATTCCCTGTCACGCCAGTTCTCCACTGCAGGATCCACTGGCCAGCCGGAGTCGATCCTTCCCTCTTCCTGTGTGGTGGCAGCTGTGATGTGGGAGATTGAGTCACTGGTGCGAGAGGCTCAACGGGTCCAACCGGATCCAGGCAACGGACCCGCAAACCGTCTCTTCGTCCCTGAGTCTGTTCGCTCGCGGGTCCTCCTCTGGGCACATGCTTCCCGCTTTGCCTGCCATCCAGGGGTCGGCCGCACTCTGTCTCTCCTCAAACGGCACTTCTGGTGGACCTCCATTGCCCGTGACACCCGTGCTTTTGTGTCTGCTTGCGCTGTGTGCGCTCGTGGGAAAGCTTCTCATCAGCCGCCTGCTGGCTTGCTCCGTCCTCTGCCTGTCCCTAGTCGACCCTGGTCGCACATGGCTTTGGACTTCGTCACGGGTCTTCCTCCATCCCAAGGCAACACGGTCATTCTGACTATTGTGGACAGATTCTCTAAGGCTGTGCATTTTGTGGCTCTCCCTAAACTGCCCACATCGCTTGAAACAGCTGACCTCCTTGCTTACCATGTCTTTCGGCTCCATGGCGTCCCTGTGGATATTGTTTCCGACAGGGGACCCCAGTTCATCTCACATGTATGGAGGGCTTTCTGTCGTGCCCTCGGAGCATCTGTGAGTCTATCTTCTGGTTACCACCCACAAACTAACGGACAGACAGAGCGAGCCAACCAGGACCTAGAGGCTGCACTGCGTTGTGTGGCGGCCAAGAATCCCTCCTCCTGGAGCACCCACCTGCTGTGGATCGAATACGCCCACAATTCTCTGACCTGTGCTGCCACGGGCAAGTCTCCTTTTGAGGGTTCTCTGGGGTACCAGCCACCTCTCTTTCCAGCCGAGGAGGATGACATCGCCGTCCCATCGGTTCAGGCTCACCTACGACGCTGTCGCAAGGTGTGGAAGGATGCACGAGCTGCCTTGCTCAGTTCCGTGGAACGGAACAGAAAGTTTGCCGATCGCCATCGGACCCCAGCCCCCACGTACCAGCCAGGTCAGCGTGTGTGGCTGTCTACTAAGGACCTCCCCCTGAAGACTGATTCAAGGAAGCTCTCCCCCCGTTATGTGGGCCCTTATGAGGTGCTCTCCATCATCAACCCTTCGACTGTCAAGCTCAGGCTCCCTCGTCACATGAAGATCCACCCCGCCTTCCATGTCTCTCTGTTGAAACCGGTGTTGACGAGTCCGCTGTCTCCTCCGGATGCGCCCCCTCCTCCCCCCCGTATCATTGACGACCATCCAGCGTACACCGTCCGGCGGCTGCTAGACGTGCGTCGCAGAGGGAGGGGATTCCAGTACCTGGTTGATTGGGAGGGCTATGGTCCTGAGGAGAGATGTTGGGTACCACGTCGCTTCATTCTGGATCCATCCCTAATCACCGATTACCATCAGCAACACCCTGACAAGCCTGGTGGAACTCCTGGAGGCGTTCCGTGAGGGGGGGGCACTGTCACAGTCCCAGGCAGGGCTGTGGTTTTCTTGTCTGTCTCTGTCTTGTCAGTGTCTGTGTTATGTGTGGGCGTGTGTGTGGGCGTTGGCTTGGCTCCATTTATCACTTGGCTCACCTGTTTCCAGTCTCCAATCTACGCTCCTGCCTGCCATCAGCTCATCAACTCCTGCAGCCTATAAAGACCCGGCCTTCCCACATCACCAGCGCCAGATTGTTAAATCAACCACAGTGGTAGTAGACTTTCTAGCCAGTACTATGCCAGTGTTTGTTCCTGCAGTGAACTTCAGTTTTCTTGTGTTTTCTAGTTTTTGCATTTTGCCTGTTCTCACCGCTCTCCTCTCCTCCTCCTCAGACCACACCTGCCTGCCTGCCTGCCTGCCTGCCAGCCCTTGCTCTGACCAGCCTGTTTGCTCTGCTCTTTTCAATAAACACCCTTGAACTGTCGAACTTTTGTCTGTGTCTGCATTTGGGTCCGCCAGTTCTCGGTACCGTGACAATAGGGTTAGGACCCTAAAACAGGACCCACAAAGGAATGGTAACTCTGAACAACTGAAGGCCCGCCCTACTCTGCCTCTCATTTGTGGTTCAATTTGAGTGTGTAAGCCAATCAGAAGGCGGAATAGAAGTGACATCACACATTGTGTTGTGTTGTGTGTATGGGTCAGGGGGGCACTCAGACAGATATTTCGTGAAGCCACTAAGGAAATTGGGACTTCCTGAAAGTTCATCTAATGGCCTGTTGTGGCGCTGTCATTGGGCCCAAAAAAACCCATAGCTCCATAGAGGTCCATGTATTTGGGCCCAACTTCATCCTAGACTGTATTACCATAATAAACATGGTCATGAATACTTTCTGCTTCCAGTCACTAGTTCAAAGTCTCATTTCTCATGTCATAATATTCATTTTGGAAATTCATGGTCCCATTTATTAAAAAAATGACCATAAAGTGGCGTATGTTCTGAGGGGTGTGGCTACCGTTACAGTCTATGAACGTAGCCTGGGCACCATTTCATTTTGGTATATGATCCGGGCTGGAGCCGGATGATATGCTTACGTCATGTTGTAGGCAATGGTTTGCCTACAACAAACCGGAAGAACAGGCGGCGACAACTTCCTTTTCCCTCTCAATAAAAGCTCTCGCTTACGAGAGCTTTTATTGAGAGGGAAAAGGAAGTTGCGGCCGAAGAGTAAGGGGGGAAGTCCCGCCTCGTTGTCTGGGCCAGCCAATGGCCAGCTGGGCCAAAACATCTAGAAATATGGCGACTTACAGTGCAAGGAATTACAGGCTTCATTTTACGTCCGTGTTAGATCCCGGGAACGCTTTGTCCATATTCTTTACAGTCTATGGTATGGGTGCGTGTGTTTTGCCCATAGACTGTAAAAAATATGGACAAAGCGTTCCCCGGGTCTAACATGGACGTAAAATGAAGCCTGTAATTCCTTGCACTGTATGTCACCATATGTCTAGATCCGTTTTGGCCCAGCTGGCCATTGGCTGGCTCCGTTTTGGTCCAGCTGGCCATTGGCTGGCCCAGACAACGAGGCGGGACTTCCCCCCTTACTCTTCGTTGGTTTTTATTTTGACTGAACGGGGGGTGGCTCCCGTTCATGGACTGTAACGGTAGCCACGCCCCTCAGAACGACAGAGCGACTTTATGGGAAAAGAATATATAAATGGGACCATCATTTTCCAAAAAGAATATTATGACATGATAAATGAGGCTTTAAACTAGTGACTGGAAGCAGAAAGTATTCATGACCATGTTTATTAAGGTAATACAGTCTAGGTGAAGTTGGGCCCAAATACATGGGCCTCTATGGAGCTATGGGTTTTTTTGGGCCCAATGACAGCGCCACAACAGGCCATTATATGAACTTTCAGGAAGTCCCGATTTCCTTAGTGGCTTCACGAAATATCTGTCTGACTGGTTTTGCCCCTACAGTTTTAACCTGAGGCAGTGTAAATGTTTAACATGTGTCCATTTGAAAATAAAATTACATTAAAACAAAAAAAGTATTTTATGTATTTGAAATACAGAAAATACTCAATCTGAAAGTATTTAGATACAAAATACATCTCATTTCTTCCATCCCAGCGAAATACAAATTACAAAATACAAAAAAGTATTTCAAATACGTATTTCAAATACATGTATTTCAAATACTGCCCATCTCTGACCATGACCTTGAAAAATGGGATAAACACCAAACCGAGACCCTACACACAGAACTCTGCAAATCCATTCTCCGTACCCAGCGAAAAACACCAAATAATGCATGCAGGGCAGAATTAGGACGATACCCACTCATAATCAAAATAAAAAAGAGAGCACTTAAGTTCTACAACCACCTAAAAGAAAGTGACCTAGATGCACTCCATAACAAGGCACTCACACACAGTGAAACTCTAGAGAGATGCCCCCTCAGCCAGCTGGCCCTGGAACTCCGGGCACAAACACAAACAGAGCCACGAGATAGAAAACCCATTGGACTAAACCAAATTATAAAACAGCAAAAGGAAAACTATCTGACACATTGGAAAGAAGCAACACAAAAGCAGAGTAAACTAGAATGCTATCTGGCCCTAAACAGAGAATACACAGTGGCAGAATACCTGAGCATTGTGACCGACCCAAAACAAAGAAAAATCTTAACCAGGTACAGACTCAGTGAGCACAGTCTCGCGATCGAGCAAGGCCGTCATAGGCAGACCTGTGTCCCGAGAGAAGACAGACTATGCACCCACTGCACACAAAATGAAGTGGAAACCGAGCTACACTTCCTAACCATCTGTCCATTGTACCAAGACATCAGAGACACATACTTCCCACAGATTACAACCACACACAGAGATTTTGAAAACATGACCAATGACAAAAAAATCCCATATCTGCTGGGCGAAGTACAACAATGTGCAAACACAGCAGCAAGATTTGTGAGTTGCTGTGATAGGAGAAGGATATCAAATGGAACACAACCACCCTAAAGACTAATCATTGTGTATATTCCTGCACTATACCTGCATCGAGTGACCTTGGTACATAGAATTTGATCTATTGAAGATTCTGACCTTCAAATGTACATCATTTTTGTTTTGATTGTATTGCTGTATTGTTGTATTGTTCTTTCTGCTTTGGCAATGTAAACGTATGTTTTCTCATGCCAATAAAGCCCTTTGAATTGAATTGAATTGAATTGACTAAAATGTGACTAAAATTAAATGAAAACTATTCAAGAGACTGACTAAAACTAAAATAAAAGTTCACTGCCAAAAACAACACTGATACGGATATATTATCGGTTTGGCCTATAGGCCTATATCGGCCATCATTTCACTGTTTAGACCAGCTATAGGGGTTTAGACCCACGGTTCCCAAAGTGGGGTCCGGGGACCCCCAGCTAGGGGTCCTTGAGGGAGTTCCAGGGGGTCCCTAGCTAAATGATAGCTATGATGATAGAGAGTGAGTGAGTGAGTGAGTGAGTGAGTGAGTGAGTGTGTGTGTGCATGCGTGTGTGTGCGTCAATTTAACAACGGTGCAGAAGACGATCAGAAATCAGCAGAGAGTGATCGACATTTGTCCTACTCAATGCCAATTGAAGTGGACTCGGCCCCATACTTTTTTTTTCTCCCTGGAAATAAAAACGTCTGGGTTTCCGAGGCTAGGGACCAAATGGACCCTTATGAGTCTGTAACTCAGAGAGTGTAGGCCTACAGACTAATTTGTTCCATTAGAACACTCTCAGAGTTAAAGGGATATTT
This sequence comes from Protomyctophum parallelum, assembly GCF_964188405.1. Lineage (NCBI taxonomy): Eukaryota > Metazoa > Chordata > Actinopteri > Myctophiformes > Myctophidae > Protomyctophum > Protomyctophum parallelum. Next base: position 35,269,935 of record NC_139710.1, read on the forward strand.
CACACAAAAACATGAGTTAGACTTTAATATATTAGCACCCCTCACTTCAAGTTCACACGGGTGTGATTTTTTATAATTATTTTGGAAAATGCTGCAGACCACACTATGCGTGACGGAGGAGACAAAATAATAAAATATTATATCTGGATCTGACACGAATTTTGACCTGATGGTCAAGTTCAATGTATGTATATGTATTGATTTTTTTTTAAATAATATTTATCACACGATTTTTAAACCCATTTTAATAATTATTAATAACAGCAATTAAAACTCCTTCAGTGCCACCTGGTGGTCACCAGTTTAGGCTCTGAGTGCCAATTCTCCCATTATAAAAAAAGAGAGGGCGTTTTAAAAAAAAAGAAAAAAAAGAAAAATTGTTAAAAAAAAAAAAAAAAAAAAAAAGATTTTATTTTATTTTATAATTTTTTTTAATTACGTCTTTACGGGCATGGCACTCAGTGCAAAGACGTCGGGGTTACGGGATTACGGGCATGGCACTTAAACAGTTGGAAACTGCAAGTGCAAAACCGGGCGTAGAAGAGGGAAAGTTACATATAGCGCTAGCTGCTTTAAAACGGCAACAACTTTTTTTTTACTGTCGAAGTGGAACTTCGGTTGGCTTGAAGGAAGCAGCCAGTTAAAACAATCTTTTTCTGCGGAGACGCGGCGGTGCAACCTAGAATCCATTCCACGTCTTCGTTCGCAGGGCAATCATCATCAGCTGACAGGAGTCTCATTCCAGCCCCAGGCCTTCTTCATCTCTCCCTGATGCACATCGCAGCAGCGTCGCATCTACACTGCGTCTCTCTCTCTCTCTCTCCCTGGCGTGGGGTCCCGTTCCTCCTAGCTGTCCTAGGACAGCCAGGGCTGCAGTGGAGCACACTTTCTTTTCATCTGCGTGTGAACTTTTAATGGGATTTATTGGGTAGTAACTGAGGGACTGTGACATGAGCAGTGGTGGAACATTTCGTCGCTGTGTGTTATAGGGCATTAAAAGCAACTAGTCGACTAGTAAATCCACTAGTCGACCTTGTTGGTACTTGACTATGATAAAAAATAAATTGAAAAAGTTACTTTTTTAGAAAATGTCTCGATTTTGTAGACCTCGAGATCAGGTAGATTATACGTATAGTCACCAATGTACACAGTTTTTAAATGTACAAATATTTATTTCCAAAATAGATTATATATATATATTTTTTTACATAATAGGTAGTAAACTAGGCAACTACTGTATGTTGGCCAGAAACCTCTTAATTCCATATATGAACTGTGTGTGTGTGTGTGTGTGTGTGTGTGTGTGTGTGTGTGTGTGTGTGTGTGTGTGTGTGTGTGTGTGTGTCCTGTAAATTAATGCCCTACTATAGGGCATTATATAAGGCCTACTATAGTGTCACACAAATGTTAAAAGTAGCCTGAGCTTGTATAGTTCTGCAACCTTTGCAATTTTTCAATTAGAATGCTGAAACGTAACTGTTTTCAGGACTGTTTTGTAACGGTTTTGTATTTCTATAGATTGTGGTATTATTACAGCATGTGGATTAAGGCTAAAAGGATTACACACAAATCCTGGCTCCTATATGTCTTCAATTCATCAGCATAGCATAAAACATTAACACAATATAAATGCATGACATATATTTCTATTATGTTTTTTTGTCGTGGCTGCAGGAGGGGTGAAAGCCAAAGTTCCCCTTGTGCACAATAAAGTTTACCTTGACCTCGTTATACTTTTCATTTTACTCCATTACATCTCAGAGGCAAATATTGGACTTTTTACTCATCTTTCGGAATGTATACACTCCCTCTGCATACCTCCATGACTGGGCGATTGTCCCTAGATCACTTTTAGGGCCCTCCAAAGCCCAGCTTTGGGCAGTTTTTATATACCTTATAAAAAGGCACTCTGCTTGGGCCTGCACGGTGCTGGTGATGTGTCCAAGTCTGTGCATCAGTCGATGTATTGTTAACTATTAGAAAACTTTAGTTACTATAGTTACTTTGTATTATTATTACGAATCATGCATTAAGTCATTGACCACTTCAGCCTATTTGAACTTTGGCTATTTGAAAGTAGATGATCTACATAGAAGCTCACACGTTGTGAGCTTGTAGATATGCTATTGTCAAAGCATTTTTTTATAAAGTTTGGAAACGTGTTAAATGGGACAGTCTGCATATTGCGTATACATTTGCAGGCCTTTGCATTGCAGATCCCTCCTGGCGATCCTCCTGACCATAAGAGGTGTGGATGGGACGCTGGCCTTTGCAATGCAGATCCCTCCATGCTGACCATAAGGGGTGTGGATGGGATGCGGGCCTTTGCATCGCAGATCCCTCCTGGTGATGCATGCTGACCATAAGGGGTGTGGATGGGACGCGGGCCTTTGCATCGCAGATCCCTCCTGACCATAAGAGGTGTGGATGGGACGCGGGCCTTTGCATCGCAGATCCCTCTTGACCATAAGAGGTGTGGATGGGACGCGGGCCTTTGCATCGCAGATCCCTCTTGACCATAAGAGGTGTGGATGGGACGCGGGCCTTTGCATCGCAGATCCCTCTTGACCATAAGAGGTGTGGATGGGACGCGGGCCTTTGCATCGCAGATCCCTCTTGACCATAAGAGGTGTGGATGGGACGCGGGCCTTTGCATCGCAGATCCCTCCTGACCATAAGAGGTGTGGATGGGACGCGGGCCTTTGCATCGCAGATCCCTCTTGACCATAAGAGGTGTGGATGGGACGCGGGCCTTTGCATCGCAGATCCCTCTTGACCATAAGAGGTGTGGATGGGACGCGGGCCTTTGCATCGCAGATCCCTCTTGACCATAAGAGGTGTGGATGGGACGCGGGCCTTTGCATCGCAGATCCCTCTTGACCATAAGAGGTGTGGATGGGACGCGGGCCTTTGCATCGCAGATCCCTCTTGACCATAAGAGGTGTGGATGGGACGCGGGCCTTTGCATCGCAGATCCCTCTTGACCATAAGAGGTGTGGATGGGATGCGGGCCTTTGCATCGCAGATCCCTCCTGACCATAAGAGGTGTGGATGGGACGCGGGCCTTTGCATCGCAGATCCCTCCTGGCGATCCGATCGCCGCGCGGAAACCTCGATCCTTCTGCGACCACTCGCTAAGTCTCCAGAGGGTCAGCCTAATTTGACAGTAATGAGCGCTGTGTGTCGCGTCGTGTCGCGGTTCAAAGAGCTGCCGGATTAAATGGGCACGCTTCGGCTTAACCCATACTGGGCGGGAAACCCTTTAGGTGTTTGAAGCATTGTGTTATACTTTAGCTAATGAAAAATAGCAGATCTACAGTACAAGCTCATGAAACATGAACTATATTCTTTCAGAGCGAACGTTTTTAAGTCAAATCTTTGCTTCTGGGAGAGGTCCCTGGAACAACATATTTTCAGATGGGGGTCGGCGGCCAATTACATATCATTTTTGGGGTCCTTGACGTGAAATAGTTTGAGAACCACTGACATTAGAAACATGCATTTTTCAGAAAACTGTCAAGGCATTTGTAGAATGGTCCTCGGGTCAAAATGGGTTAAGCGATACCAGTAAAACTCTGGGCAATCTCTGCAATATTTAGGTGGACATTGAGCCCTCACTGTGACCCGGGCCTCCAGTCACACTGGCTTAACGTGAAAGCCCCCGCCCCCCCCACTCGAGCAGAGAACTCTCTCTCTCTCTCTCTCTCTCTCTCTCTCTCTATCCATCTATCTCTTTAAAAAAAAATCACACTTTTGTGAAGTGAGGGACGCTCTTATCATCATACATCATCACTTTTCTCCTGGCAATCACTTTTGGTGTCCTCACTTTTTATCCTCAATTCCGTGGTATACACAAAGACTATAGGTGCTCAGCCAATCAAATAATCGCTATGGGGGTACACACATTGCTCAGCCAATCAAATAATCGCTATGGGGGTACACACATTGCTCAGCCAATCAAATCATCGCTATGGGGGTACACACATTGCTCAGCCAATCAAATCATCGCCATGAGGTACACACAAACACACAAAGCTGGGGATAAGAGGGGCTAGCGCCGCTTTAAAAAAAAGAGGATGACAAAACCTAAAGAGTTACTTTTTGTTGTCAGGTGAAACCTCATAAAATATAGACGACAAGATCGACCCCCTAGTCATACTGACGTGGTGACGTGACGTGATTGGCTGCTTCTAGACAATGGGACAACAAGCAACGGAAATGCTGCCTCTACAGCCAATGGGAAGGGGAGGGGCAAACAATAACCCTGGCAGCAAAGCAGGCGGCAGACAGACAGTGCAGAGCAACGTGCATACTACAGTTATTTGACACGTTTGCAATGTTCGCACGTCACTCGATATAACTTCAAACCAAAACGCGGCAGAAACAACAAAGCCACAACAAAACACAGTCATTCAACCACGCACAGCACGCCGGAAACAAACTAATATGGACACACACACACACAACAGAGACAGCGCACACAAACAACGGACGCCAGGCGCAAGGTTGTGACACACAAACATACACGTTACTAAAACAATAATCATACTAATATAATATAATAATACAGAGACAGCGCTTCTTTCACCTGATAAATATCACTATGTGATAATTTCTTGTTTTTTACTGTATCTTTTAGGAAACAGTGGGGTGTAAAGATAATTTAAATTTGAAAAAGAATCACACCCGTGTGAACTGAGGGGCGCTCTTATCATCATAGATCGTACATCATCATACATCATGTCATTCCGGCCAATCAGAGTTTGCGTCCTGCACCTTCATCATCAAGGTTTGTGTTACGCAATGTTTGTGTTTACACAAACACTCAAAATTGTCCATTCATTGTCAATGGCCATTTCATGTTTGTTTTATAGGACAAAATGTGGGTCATACACACACACCAAAAACTGGACATAGGATCGCCCCTCAAAAATAACACCCGTGTGACTGTGAAGTGAGGGGTGCTCTAATCATCGTACATCAAGACTCACGGTGTGGTTCAGGAGTTGTAGGACTCGAACGCAGAACGACCGGCCACAGGCAGAGCAGTGAGGATGCAAAGGGTTTTTATGAATCCATGTTGGGCGTTCCCTTTTGGTGTTAGCATTATGCTATGCTTCTATAGCTATTGAAAAATAGCAGATCTACAAGCTCAAAGCGCGCCACCGAGTGGCGCGCTACGAGCTTGTAGGTCTGCTATTTTTGAAAAATCGAAGAACGACTGACATAGAAAGATAGCTTTTTCAGAAAACTGTCAAGAAAACTGTCAGGATGCAGAAGACATTTTTAGAATCCGATCTCAGGTCAAAATGGGTTAATAAAACACCCACACTGGGAAAAGGCACGAGGAACACAATAAGTATACTTGTTAGTACTGTAGCCTACAGTAACGTGGCATAAACAAGAAACAAACCACTTCACACACGACGAACTGACAAGGGACTGAACACACTGGGACATAAACATGGACAAGACTAACTACACACAGGTGATACTGGAACACACAATCAACACTGGGATAGGCTAACAGGACACAGGTGGCTAGGGTTACACTAATCACCTGTGTGAGACATGAAGGTAGGTGACAGCAAACAAATCACAGAACACCTATTACAAAAACAAGATACAGAACAGAACACAAAAAGTCCCAAAAGAAACTTATGTAACATACGAGTTCTTATCGTTTGCAGTTTGCAGGAAAGGGTTGAAATAATGATAGATGTATCAAAAATTCGTTATATGAGTAGTGTGATCATACTGTATATATATATATATATATATATATATAATGTGCACATGGTTAAAGAAAACAGCAGTTAAACTAGAAAAAGTGCCCTTCCGGGCACAGGTCTCCACCAGGTTATCCACAGATCCGTGCAGTTAGAGGTAAAAACACTTTTCGGCCAGTTATAGCGCCACCTTGAGGCTGAGTTGAAATTGTTCATGTGGCATTTCGTCCTCGGCCTAGTGGGAATGTGGGTGCACAATTTCACGGAAATCACGCGATGTGTTCATGATTTGCAGCATTTTGTTTGAAACTGAGCACTCCTGTGAACTTTGGAAGCCAATGTTAACCAATCAGGATGGAGTGTGATAAATCTGAAAGACCCGTTTCGTTGAATGGCTCTAGAGAGACTGTGTACCAATTTGCGTGATGTTTGGACAAAATCTGTAGGTGTACTGTGCAAAAACTTGTTTTGCAGAAAGCGGCCTCTTGGTGGCGCTATAACAGGCCGTTGTGGAAAGTTTGGGGCAGAGGTTCATCGTTGGCATCCAGGGAGTGTGTGTGCAAAATTTGGCATCGACCGGGTTAACGGTGAAGTTTTTGCACAAAGCGGCCTCTTGGTGGCGCTATAACAGGCCGTTCTGGAAAGTTTGGGGCAGAGGTTCATCGTTGGCATCCAGGGAGTGTGTGTGCAAAGTTTGGCATCGACCGGGTTAACGGTGGCCGAGATTAGCCTGTCACGGACACACGGACGGACGGACACACAAACACACAAACGGACGGACGGAGTGCAAAACATACTCTCCCCACATGCCTTCGGCCTGGTGGAGACAATTATATAATATTCTCCAGTACTAGTAGAGCAGCAGTTCCCAAAGTGGGGTCCGGGGACCCCCAGGGGTCCTTGAGGGAGTTCCATGGGGTCCCCAGCTTAATAATAGTTTGGAACCAAATGGACCCTTATGGGTCTGTAACTCTGAGAGTGTACAAATGGAACCAAATGAACCCGTTCGGGTCCATTTGTAAACTCTCAGAGTTAAATTAACATTGATTTTATATAATATAAATTGGGGGTCCCAGAGATATAAATGCCATTAATTAAATGGGGGTCCGTAGACTAATATGCATGTCAAACCGGGGGGTCCTTGAATTTAAATGGGTTGAGAATCACTGCTGGAGCCGTAAAACCCTTCTCTTATATGGGGGTCCCTGGCATATCTTTTCAAATGGGGGTCCACGGGCTAATTAGTGTCAATTTGGGGGTCCTTGACATGAAAAGGTTTGGGAACCACTAGAGAATATTATATAATTTAACTGCTGCTATAGATAGTCTAGTAGTGTAGAGAATCCTAACATGGGTCAAAAGGGGGGGTTGTTATTAGGTCAACCGTATGTGTACATTGACACACACACACACACACACACACACACACACACACACACACACACACACGACATTAAACCAAGCCCTGATGTCACAATAACAAGGTCGATATACTCCGGATGGGGGGGAGGGGGTCGGGGGGGGAATAAAACACGCCTGAGGCAACTCCTGTGCTTTGTTATAAGCTATAAGGGTCCGGGGGGGGGGTGCTTTCACCTCCTTGTCTTAAATGTTGCAAACGAGACGGCATGAGTTCACATGCAGCGACAACACGCTCCTCTGCGGTTATCGATGTCGAGCGGGGGTCAGAAGCTAAACGAAACCCTGGTGACCGCCGGGATATGGTGGGGGGGGGGGGGTGCACGCCACCCCCATCCACCCTGCAAGCCATGACCCCCATTAAGGATCCATGGAGAGACACTGTAACCTGTATCTTATGCACATGCGTTGATTTTATACGGTTTCTCTTATCGCGCTGAATGTATAGTCTTTACAATGTGTCTCTGAGAGCAATATGATGCACTGATTCTGATGGGCCGCCATTCAGTCTATAATATGCTAGCATTCCGCGTGCGTTTACAGGTTAGGGACGGGGTTAATAGTAATGCGGTGAGTCGGAATGGCGACGCGTCGGAATAGCGGGCTTCGGAATGCAGTGTAACCGTTCCAATTGTGGAGGTCTGGGTCATGGACTAAAAACTGGTTCTGAACTGAACCACCAACCGGTGGAAAGGTCCCCCCCCCCCCCCCCCCTCCGGCATGGCGCCTATATGTCCAATAGGCTACTGTACATCCCAACGCAACACACCCGGTCCTTAATTGGTCTATAACTGATGGCTTCTTCTCTTCCCATACCTGGAACAGTCTTTCAGTTTCAGGCTTTGTTTTGTGTAAAGGTCCATGAACAACATGATGATAGAGTCTAAAACAAGACAGTTTCTTACAACAAACATGTGATTGTGAGCTTACATATTCATTTACACCTGTGATCTATCTTTTCTTGGTTGTGTATATGATCAGTTTCTACTTTCTTTCAAATGTATGATCATTGTATTGTAGCCTATATAATAATTTCACTTTTCCCATCTGGCTTTTCTCTGCATTGTACTTCGAGAGGGGGGGCAATTGCATATCAATGTGGGGGTAATCCTATACTTTGATATGAAAAAGTTTGAGAATCACTGCAGGGTTATAGGAAATAATAATCTGACTGCAGCCAACAAAGCCAATTGAAGACCCCCCCCCCCCCCCCCCCCCCCCCCCCCATGCAGGCCTTGCTGTGTTGTTGGCAGTTGCTACTGACCATAGTGAGCCTCGGTGCCAGATTTTTTTTCGTGAAAACTGGCACATATGGCAGCTGAAGTGCCATATGCCGTACAGAATATTCTTTGGCCGTTTTCCCCCCACATTTTGTGTAATCGCTGTGGATCCCAGTATAAATGTGGCTCATTATTTTCCCCCATTCTTCTTCTGCTTCTTCTTCTTCTTCTTCTTGTTCCTTCTTTAATTTAACCCTCTTTTGCATGTATTTCTTTTTCATCTCGCTCCGCTCTCCGCGTGCGTTTGATGTCCGCGGGAGCAGGGGAGCAAGGAGTTCATTTAAAGAGCGCCCCGGGGATTAAAGTGGCAGGTTAACTCAAAGTGCTCTGCGGGGGGGGAGAACAAAGTGTGGCACACACCGTGCTCGGCTACACCACACCAGTGCTTTTGGCTTTTTCATGTCAAAGGACCCCCTAAATTGATGTATTTGGCCCGTCTGAAAAGGTTTTGTGCCAAAGGGACCCCAAGGAAAAAGACATTATTCATTTCAATATTCTTTGAGGGGTGCTAGCCACTTCTATATTCAGCTATAGTGTAGATTTGTGTCCTACACAAACATTAAAGGACCACTTCACCACTTTTCAACCTATCTTCATATTATAGGTCCTCACTATAATAATCATGATAAAATGGCACGATTTCTTTCTACTCAGTCTGTGTCTCATAGGACGGCTGTGGGCAGTTTAGAAACCGTCTTCCAGTGACATCATCATTAGGCAGATTGTTTTTTTTAAACAAGATTTTTTTACAAAAATGTTTAGATTTTCATTATCGTGAGAACGATGGCTTCCATTTTCGCATTGCAACTTTTCAGGACTAGAAAGCCTACAGTTTATATTAGCTTGTATTCCCCATCGATGATGTCACTGGAAGACGGTTTCTGAACTGCCCACAGCCCTCCTATGAGACACAGACCGAGTAGAAAAAGAATGCACAATTTCAATTTTCATGATTATTAGTGAGGACCTATTATATGAAGATAGGTTGAAAAGTGGTCCTTTAAAATCCCATTGACAATGAATGGAGAATGTACGTCATATGTAGACGAGCAAATTAGGCCTGCAGTCAATCTAAGATTTTACCCAAAATAAATTGCAATAGTAATCGTTCATGGTTTTTTATGATCCTTTAGGGTCATCCAAATAACATTAAAATTGATTATTATATACATTTTGGTATATGGTAAATGTAGGGGTTGAAAGTTGGAGTAGGCCTACCATTAAAAACCTATAAGGCAAAAAATTAATCTAATTTTAATTATGCTTTAAGAAGCACGTGATGTTTGTCAAACTAGGGGGTTTTCATGATTCTGAATCCATTAGGTTTGCACAAGAATCACTCCTTGGGCTAAAATTGGCCATATAGCCGCACTTGCCCAAATGTGCCCAAATGTGAAATCTACAATTTCAAATTGTGTAGACTGAAAATTAAGTCATTCAGTTGTTTAACAATAATTTAACTCTTGGGAGCGTCAAATTAAACAAAATGTACCCGTATATGGGTCCATTTGGTTTCATTTCACTATCGGAGTCAGACACAATAAAACTTCAATGTCACATGAATAGGATGGATCACAATGCAGCTGTCACGCCTCGTCATCCCAGGGACCTGACCCCACGCCGGCGCCTGTCTGCAATTTGTACGATGGTGCCGTATACATCCGAGCTGGAGAAACGGGGGGGGGGGGGGGGGGGGGGGGATTCATAGTTAGAAACCAAATGGACGCTTCCAAGTGAGCTATATATAGTCTATTATGGATCCCATTCCAGCAGCTCAAGGCAAATTCTGCTGTGATTGGATAGTAGTCTCTGTGATTGACAGTTCTTGTTTTTGCGACTATCTTCTAACCCCAACCCTAACCTCAGTAAAACTATGACTAAAGAAATCTAACACTCTAAGACCTCAGTAAAACTATGCCTAAAGAAACCTAACTCTAAGACCTCAGTAAAACTATGCTTAAAGAAACCTAACTCTAAGACCTCAGTAAAACTATACCTAAAGAAACCTAACTCTAAGACCTCAGTAAAACTATGCCTAAAGAAACCTAACTCTAAGACCTCAGTAAAACTATGACTAAAGAAACCTAACTCTAAGACCTCAGTAAAACTATGCCTAAAGAAACCTAACTCTAAGACCTCAGTAAAACTATGCCTAAAGAAACCTAACTCTAAGACCTCAGTAAAACTATGACTAAAGAAACCTAACTCTAAGACCTCAGTAAAACTATGCTTAAAGAAGACCTCAGTAAAACCGCAGGAACGCGCCCAGGGCTCGTAATGTAGTGCACACATAGCTGCTCTGTGCCACTTTACTCTGTGCAGACACATCACATCATCATCATCATCATCGTTTTTTCAACCGCGGTCGAGATCATGGATTTCAGAATGCCACGCCAGACTTCCCGGTCCTTCATTGCCATCCCCAGTTCCTGCTTACTGATGCCTGTGTCCCTAGCGATGACATCATGTGTCCCTATAGCAATGACATCAGGGAACGACAGTTTTCTACCTCTGGTCTGCTTTGAGGCAGGACTCCAGAGAAGAAGGGAAGATATAACCTCATTGTCAGCTCTGTAGCAGTGGCCGGCAAACTGTGTTCTTCTGGATCAGACTAGTCATCGAGTAATATTAGATTAGTCGATGGGTGGCTCTTCCAAGACAGATTTTGCGCTCTCATTAGAAGGTGGGTGTAAGTGCCATCCAACCGATTCTCTTGTTTCGTTTGAAAGTGTCCATGTCTCGGAACCATAGAGTAGAATCGGCTCAACGGTCGTCCTAAATATTTTTACTTTTAACATCTTACTAAGCTGGGATGACCAGATCTTATGCATGTGCAGACACAGAGACAGACACACACACATACATAGACACGTATTGGAGCGGATGCACCTGGAGCGGATGCACCTCTAAAAATATATATGATTGGCTCCCCATGCCCGGGAGCCAATCAGGTGGCTCTATCCTAGAGCTGTGGTGGGATTAATAATCAAACCTGTAGTTATATTGGTCTAAAATTGAAGGTTTTTAGGATTAGCCTATATAGGCTAGATTCTAGGCGCTTAAAAACGTTGTTTAAGCGTCTATAAATATATTATATGTAGCTATTGAAATGACGTTTGTCTAGGCGGCTCAGCCTATAGCTGTTGAAAAAACTTTAACTTTTAGATCATTTATAACACCGTTTTAGCCTATAGCCATTTAGACATATAGACGGCTATAATAGCCCGGGAAAGGTCAGTGGGTTGAAGGTCTTTTTTTCCTTTTTTTTTTTTTTTTTATAATATTTTCTATCCCACGATTGTGTCAATTATCTAATGTGATCCTGGGCTCTACACACCCTCCGCCAACCTGGGGAGAGCAACGGACTTGAACTCATGCTTCTTTCATGCCCGAGTGTCCAAGTCGCTCCTTTACACCTGACGGGGGGGGGGGGTTTCCCTGGTTGTACGTAGCGAATGGAAGGAACACGTTATTCCAACCAGTTCCTTTCCCCTCCATCAGGCGCCCCGGCTGGCCAGGGGGAGGCAGTTTAGAGACCAGTTCCTTTCCCCTCCATCAGGTGCCCCGCGGCTGGCCAGGGGGAGGCAGTTTAGAGAACAGGATTACTGCATGTTTTTTGTGAGGTATACCCACAGGTTACAGGTCTTTAACTCAGTCAGTACTGCAGTTCTGGACTCTTGTCTGTGACCCTAAGAGTGTGCAAATGGAACCAAATGGCTATTTTCTAAGTACAAATCTAAAAAAATTAATAATAATAATAACAATAGGCCTATACATATTATTGTATTGTGTGTGTGTCACAAAATATTGTCAAATGTTTGTGTCTGTGTGTGTGTGTGTGTGTGTGTGTGTGTGTGTGTGTGTGTGTGTGTGTGTGTGTGTGTGTGTGTGTGTGTGTGTGTGTGTGTGTGTGTGTGTGTGTGTGTGTGTGTGTGTGTGTGTGTGTGTGTGTGTGTGTGTGTGTTTTAGTGTCTGGGGGGGGTCCTTGGCATGAAATAGTTTGATAATGCATGGGATGGGATCCACGCTATCTTGAACTGAACTGTCTCACCCCCCCCCCCCCCCCCCCAAACCCCCACGTGACCAGTGAAAACGTCAAACAGTGCCGTTGTCGATAATAGAGACACAACCAGCTCCCCCTACTCTACTCTACTCTACAGCTGCAGAGAAAAGGGAGCCTCGACTCACTTCCATGTGAAGTCAACCGACCACAGACATGCAAATCACGCGACACTGGCGCCCCCTAAATGAACAGGGTGAACACACAGCCCTCCAGCTATAGCCTGCCCTGAACCTACACCACGCTCCACTACGGGACCGTAAGCATGATCCGTTATTACGGCACGGTGTCGCTTCCAGAGCTGATCTTGTCCCCAAGCGACACCTTCCCCTATGACCTCCCATATACGTACGACGAAGTGTAAATAGGCATTAAGCAGGATATGGTCATATAGCCTATAAGGAATGTCAATCTTTTCATACCGAATATGAACTGATATTTCAATAATAATAATAATATGTATTAGTATTATTATTACTATTGCTATTACTATTACTATTGCTATTGTTGTGTATCTATCTATAATTCTAAATCCTAGCCTAGAAATAAGTTATTTTACATAATTATAAAATATATTGAGACATACATAAATCTATTAAGCCTTATAGATATAGTCCTATTTATCCTGCATGAGGGAGTTACAACACCTTCACACAGTAATTTAATTATAGTCTTGCATATAGCAATATAGGCAACAACCACTCACTAACCAACTGTTATGGTACAAGAAACTGGTGTCTCTCTCTCTCTCTCTCTCTCTCTCTCTCTCTCTCTCTCTCTCTCTCTCTCTCTCTCTCTCTCTCTCTCTCTCTCTCTCTCTCTCTCTCTCTCTCTCTCTCTCTCTCTGCAGCCAGTGAAGAGTTAAAGGGAGGAGGAGGCGGCGGCAGAGTGACACGCCTCATTGGGCAGATTATGTGCCGCAAACAAAAAGTGTGTGTGCGTGTGTGTGTGTGTGTGTGGGTGTGTGTGTGTGTGTGTGTGTGTGTGTGTGTGTGTGTGTGTGTGTGTGTGTGTGTGTGTGTGTGTGTGTGTGTGTGTGTGTGTGTGTGTGTGTGTGCGTGCGTGCGTGCATCTGTGTGTGGTGCCAGTCAGCCAGTGTGCATTGCAAAGACCCATCTGCACGCCCCCCCCCCCCCCCCCCCCTCTCTCTCTCTCTCTCTCTCTCTCTCTCTCTCTCTGTGTGCGGGTGTCTCTCTACCCTCCAGTGGGCTCCAGTGGGCTGTTATAACGGCAGCGTGTCGGCGGCGGCAGCGACACTGTCACTCTCACTAAACAAGGGACCACAATGTACTGACTAGACCCGGCGGAGGAGAGAGGAGACTAGACCGGAGGAGGAGACGATAGAGAGGAGACTATAGACCCGGTGGAGGAGAGACTATAGACCCGGTGGAGGAGAGACTCTAGACCCGGCGGAGGAGAGACTCTAGACCCGGCGGGGGAGAGACTAGAGACCCGGCGGAGGAGAGGATAGAGACCCGGCGGAGGAGAGACTTAGACTCGGCGGAGGAGAGACTATAGACCCGGCGGAGGAGAGGATAGAGAGGAGAGGACCGCGTCGATCAACTCCGGCTTTTTTTGCTTCTTTTGGGGCGACCGTTTTTCCATCTTTCTACTCTACAGACAGTATAGCATCACTTTGACGCTTTTGTTGTGGATTATTGCTTTGGGATCAACCGGGGGGGGAAAAAAGGTAGGCCTACGTTTTTTTTGTTTTGTTTTTGTTATTTTTTAACAAAAGGATGAACTTGACCGTCTAGTCTCTGCACGGGAGTGAATGCTGCCGCCGTACGAATGGACCAAGTCAAGACTATAATATCGTATAGATGTGTTTGATCTCTCACTAAAACACATGAGGCTATAGGTTTAGTTCAGGTGTTGATCCGAGGCTGTGCACAAATTAATAATAGCATCATTCAAGACAAGACAACATCATTCAAGACTATCGTAGATGCATTTCATATTGAGTCTGACTGAAAAGTCAGTCAATGAAATGCATCTTACGATCGTCTTGCTCCAAGACAGAGGCTGCTATAGTAAACATGCTATTATTTTTATTCCACTCGCGGGGTGGGTTTTTGGTGTGTGTGTGTGTGTGTGTGTGTGTGTGTGTGTGTGTGTGTGTGTGTGTGTGTGTGTGTGTGTGTGTGTGTGTGTGTGTGTGTGTGTGTGTGTGTGTGTGTGTGTGTGTGTGTGTGTGTGTGTGTGTGTGTGTGTGTGTGTGTGTGTGTGTGTGTGTGTGTGTGGACGGTGACAGACGCGCAGTGTGCTGTTGGTTTTGCAAAAAGGCGCATGAAAGGGGCGCAGTGTTGTGTTGTGTGTTGTGTTGTAGTGCATGGGTCTACTTTGGGGGGCGGGGGCGGGAGGGGGCGCCGCAGATGTTCGGGGGACGACGACCGTGCGCGCACATATACACATAGCCTACATACATACATACATACAAACATAGGCCAGGCTATACATACAGACAGACATACATACATACATATATGCAGACAAAACGTGACCGTCTCAGTCAAAAAGAGTAAAGCAAGCGCCTCAATTTAACTATACAGTCTACCGGTATACAGTATAAACTCCTCTGGTGCTTATCATTATAGGCTATATAGAAACGGACTTTACATATAGACAAGACTGGATGGGTCGCTTATTACACGTCTCGTCTTATATACACTGGCACCAGATATCTTCAACCAAAACAAAATTGCCGATCTAGGCTATAAGCTCGCTTTTTCTTTTTTTTCCTTTTTTTGCTGCTGTTCCCCTAACTGTAATGCTGCACGGTACGGGGTTCAAGTGGTCAAACAGCACTAGGCTACTTCTGTTCTGTCTCCATGAACACCACGCGGCCCGGGGGGGGTTCAGAAAACAGGACAAAATGGACAGGATTTAACGTCTCCTCCAATTTATGGACGTGCATATATTCATGTCCTCTCTCTCTCGTCTCGTTTAGTCGGCGCACAGATGCGCATTTATCGCAACCTTTTGTGTGGCGACAGCCTGCCCGGGCGACGCGTTTTAAAGCCTATAATTCATATACTCCGCTGTGCATATATATATATATATATATATATATATATATATATATATATATATATATATATATAGTGTCGCCTCAAGCCGTTATAAAAAGAAGAAAAACAGAAACAGAAAAACGTGACTTGTAGATCGCAGTTATAATATCATGTTCGTTCGAAGATACAATTTAAGCCCCCCCAAAAACGGCGAGTTTTACAACAGCAAAAACAAAAAAGGAATAATCCCGTTTTAGTTGCGCGCATCACGCAGTTAGTTGGACATTTTGATTGCGATTCCCATTAATCCATCAGTTTAGTGAAAGTGGTGCACGTTTCATGTTTGCATTTTCCCATGCACAAAACAAATACAACTAACTAACTAATTGTGTCAATCAGTTAAAATGTCCATCATGTTTGCAAGACTTGCATGATGCTGGCATTACATTACGCGCAGTGTGGCACATGCACACATATATGGGTCGCTTGTATTCTGGGTGACGGACACTGTATTGCCTATATTGGACACTCTAGGCTATCACTATATATACTCACTATAGCCCTATTAATTAATCTGCACGCGGCGCACATTATAACATATAAACCGCCTGCCATAACCGCGCTGTGAGGCCTATAGTAGGCTAGCCCATAACACAATGATTTATCATATTCATTTCTGCGGTTCAAAATATGATTTAATCCAGTTTTAATCCAGTGGAGACACTCCGAGACATGCATACTGTCTGGATCTGGAACACAGTGTGTTTGTGATATTGTTTTTTTTTGTATTAATATTATTTTCAGTAGACTTGCCTATACCTTGGATTCAGCTATGAATTTATAAACACAAAAACGTTTGATTCAGAATGAATGTCAGTGTAAATCCAATTCAAAGACTTATTTATTTGTAATGACCCCATAATAATAGCTTAAATACTGACAGGATCAAAGGTGTGCGTGTGCAGTGTGAGCCTGTGAGGTCACATCATTTCATCCGAAACCATGCACGCGCGTTTCGGATGATGCGCGCGTGTGTGCGTGCACGCACGCACGCACGCACACACACACACACACACACACACACACACACACACACACACACACACACACACACACACACACACACACACACACACACACACACAGAGAGAGAGAGAGAGAGAAATATATAAATAATAATAATAATAATAATAATAATAATAATAATAATAATAATAATAATAATAATAATAATAATAATAATAATAATAATGGTAATAATAATAATAAAGCGTGCATGGTATTAAAAGGCGTTATTTTCGGCAAGCGACACCATGCACCGTGCTGTGCTGCACTACACAGCTGAGTGAGTCCATATAAATTAGCCTTTAAATTAGGCTTAATTACAGTCTCGGAGGGAAAGCGGTGGATTATGTTAATGAGCTGCAGTTCGCAGTGAAAGGTTAGATCTCAGCCGAAACAGTGCACTTCAAACACATCGGGCATGCTGTGAGTCTGAGCGGAGCGGAGACCGCTTCCATTTGTTCCTGTTAGGGCCTAAGAATTAATGGAATATGGAACGCATATACCTACAATAAACAGGATTTCTACTGCTTTTACACATTAACGCATTCTGGGCTGCCTCGAACCCCTTTTGGTGTTTTTCTTTTCTTTTCTTTTCCCCAGGCAGGGGCAACGGGCAAGTATTAAACAGACATATCAAATATAAAAATAAAAAATAAAACTCAATTCCCTATCCCACCATCAGGCACCCACAGTGACAATCCCAAGGATTACCCTTTTGGTGTTTTTAAACATTATGTTATACTTTAGCTATTGAAAAATAGCAGATCTACAAGCTCATAGCGCGGCACTCGAGTTTGTAAGGTCTGCTATTTTTTTTAAATCGTGAAAACGCATGGCGCAACTTTGAATAATGTATTCTTTCAGAGGGGACGTTTTTTTTTAACTCAAATCTTTGCTTCTGTGGGGGGGTCCCTGGAACAACATATTTTCAGATGGTGGTCGGTGGCCAAAAAACGTTTCTGGGGGTCCTTGACATGAAATATTGAGCACCACTGATACAGAAACATAAGGTATTTCAGAAAACTGTAGTGTCAGGATTTAAAAGACATTTTCTAAATTTCGAAGTCAAGTCTAAATGGGTTAAAAAATATGATAATAATGAAAATTGACAAATATTCATTATTGTTTTGATTGATTGATTGATTGATTGATTGTTTGAAATATTTATTAACAGTTTGCAGAATTACAGTAGCCTACAATTCAAGCACAACTCAATACAACAGACTGTTAACTGTGAGTGGACGACCCAATAAAGCATTACACTTGTTAGAGGGTCTACTCTACCTTGTTCAATTCATAAAAAAATTGAAACACGGTCATTTATCGTTATCGTTTATCATGACGTTATCATGATTATTGTTTAATTTAAAAAAAAACTGCCAATGTATAGCGATATATATAGGCTGTATGACGTAATGTTAAACTCACATGGACAATTATGGTTCATATCTGGCAATTAAGGCAAAATAATAATAATAATAATAATAATAGCAGAAGCGGTATGTGTGTGTTCCTGTCTATAAATACATTATTGATACTGTTGGTGTGTAAGGCCTATATATAATATATACTTTAATAATTCGACTACGAGTGCACCCTATGACCCATGATGATGTAGAATGTAGATGACGCAGCGGAAGGTTGAAGCCTGCATGATATTATATGAACTTGTGATTACGAGGAGAATTTGAATTAATTAATTAGACATCCTGGCCAGACCCCGCCCCCTGACAGCTGTTTGGCCCAATCTGTCCTGTGATGATCACGGGACACATTTTATATGACATTTAATAGACTGACTGACTCCCCGGAATATATATTATATATAGGCCTATATAGCAGATATACAAGCTCTCATCACGGTGCATCATGCCCTGCAAAGCTTTACACATCATGCACTAAATCCAAGCGTTTAGATAGATTCTTACACTTATTTAACCGTTTTAGTTTTTATTTATAATATAAACAGAAGAACATGTTTAAACGCCGGTATAAACCTTTTAAACACACGTATGTACGTGTTTAGGCTGCCTATACAATCAAAAGTCAGTCATATATGTGCGTGTTTAGAAGAGGTGTGTTCTCGTGAGGTGTTTGAGGACTTGTGTTCTAAAATAAACATTTAGCATTTAATTATTAGGCCTATTATACACACTGGTGCAGGTTTTAAACGCGTCGCATCATATGTTCCAGGCATTGATTTAGGCATACAGACTTGTAGATTCGGCAATTTTCGGCGTGACATTGACACCTTTGTACATGCTCTCTCTCTCTCTCTCTCTCTCTCTCTCTCTCTCTCTCTCTCTCTCTCTCTCAATTCAATTTCAATTCAAATGGGTTTAATTGGCGTGAGAAACGTTTACGTTTGACATAGCCCACATACAAGCAAACAAAAGTGGAACAAAACAGTCTCTATCTGACTCTCTCTCTCTCTCTCTCTGACTCTCTCTCTCTCTCTCTCTCTCTCTCTCTCTCTCTCTCTCTCTCTCCGTATCCTCCTATAATCCTCTGTGTCTCTCTCTCTCGTCTCTCCTGTCCACACACACAGCGTTTCTCGCGGTGAGTCAGACATGGAGGAGTCCAGTTCGCAGCAGAACAAGCTGGTGTGGGACGGCGAC
This sequence comes from Protomyctophum parallelum, assembly GCF_964188405.1. NCBI lineage: Eukaryota > Metazoa > Chordata > Actinopteri > Myctophiformes > Myctophidae > Protomyctophum > Protomyctophum parallelum. The sequence goes on from NC_139710.1 coordinate 35,289,117, forward strand.
GCCAAGGCGGTGCAGCAGTGTCTCACGGACATCTTCACCAGCGTCTACACGACGTGCGACATCCCGGAGAGCGCGATCTTCGGCCCGTGCGTGCTCAGCCACACGTCGCTGTACGACAGCATCGCATTCATCGCCCTGAAAGCCACCGACAAGCGGACGGCGCCGTACATATTCAGGGTAAGAGACCCCCGGCATCCATTTCTCCATTTCTTTCTTTCTTTCTTTCTCCATTTCTTTCTTTCTTTCTCCCTTTCTTTCTTTCTTTCTTTCTTTCTTTCTTTCTTTCTTTCTTTCTTTCTTTCTTTCTTTCTTTCTTTCTTTCTTTCTTTCTTTCTTTCTTTCTTTCTTTTCCTTCCTTCCTTCCTTCCTTCCTTCCTTCCTTCCTTCCTTCCTTCCTTCCTTCCTTCCTTCCTTCCTTCCTTCCTTCCTTCCTTCCTTCCTTCCTTCCTTCCTTTCTTTCTTTCTTTCTTTCTTTCTGCATCTAAACATGTAGGCCTATCTAGGCATATCAAAAGCGAATTAATACCATTAATTTCAAACGGGTGTGATTTTTGGTAAACGATTTAAAGATTGAGGATGGGGTCAAGAGGTCAGGACGTGCAGAGAGTGTTAGAGAGGGCAGTGGCTGAAATCCGTAAGAGGGCACTTTTGGACAAAAATAGCATGATCTACAAGCTCTCAGCGCGTCGCGCTGCGACATGTTGAGAGCTTGTAGATCAGCTATTTTCGGGGCACAAGCCAGCAATCTTTAGCTATAGGAGATGCAGTGTAGGCTATATGACATGGATTTCTAAACAAATTTGTTCAACGCAAAATGCTGTGTTCAAGTTCAGGAGACTTTGGAAAAAAGCAATTATCCTGAATGCAGACTTTGGGTATGGCATGGAAAGGAAAGTTGGGGCATTTGCATTTATTTCACCATGTAGTAAAATGCTGCATTAATTCATGGTCTGCTTAAAGGGGGGATGTCACGGCCCGAGATTAACGTTGCTGATAAGGAACATCACGTGGTCTGAATGAAAACGATTTTAAACGACACGTGACTATATCTCAGGCTCTGACGTGACCTAGCATATAGTCAAGCTGAGTGGCTAGCGCACTAAAGGCTACCTGTTTTGAGGTAACTTTCTGCGTCATACTAGGTGAAATTATCATAAAAAAAAAAAAAAATCGGTCGGAAATCTTCGTTACAATGACATTGAGTTGACGTGTAAGTTTTACGGTAAACTGTTGCGTTTTCTTTTTTTCGCGTGACGAGTTCCATGCTCTCCCCGTCTCCCCCCGTCTCCCCCCGCTGACATGGCCTCAAACACGGCTAAGTGCTGAACAGGGCTCCGTGCTGGAGCCCTGGAGCTTCACATGAGGTTACCACTACCAGTACCACTGCCTGTCTAGCGCTACAGCGCCGGGCTAACCTGAGCTCTCTCTCCCTCTCTCGACTCTCTCTCTCTCTCTCTCTCTCTCTCACTCACACACACACACACTGACACACACACTCTGTCTCTCTAATGATTAGGCCAGTTGCTGTATAGTGTTGTATAGCCTATCTGATCAGCGATCACCAGGGAGCAGCGACAACACACACACACACACACACACACACACACTCACGTCTCACACACTGCGTCTTGCATCAGCCTTCAGCGCGCATATGGACTGCCTTACGCACCGCCAGTCTCTCCCTCCGTATCTCTCTCTCTCTCTCTCTCTCTCTCTCTCTCTCTCTAATACTAATAATAAAACGCATCACAGCGCGACAACATATATCGGTATATCACAGTATCAGTATATATCACTGTTAACAACTTATCATAAATTATGTTGCATCAACTGCAGCGAGCAAAGGCTCTGCTCTGCTGCATCCAATAATAAATATATCAACTAGTCCAGTGCGGACTGGTCATTTCATTTGTATTGGTGCCGAGTGCAAAGCACAAGTTGCACAACCGATTGTTTTAATTCAAAGTGGTATATATTCTGTGAAATGTGTATCGTCATTCCGTGTATACAAGCTCCAAGTGTTGTGTCCACAACTCACATGCAGCGCGTTGAGCTTGCAGATCGTCGGTGCCCCACTCGCCATGAATCCAAGCAGAGGTCTTCACAAGTATAGGTAAAACACTGCCAGTCTGCAGCACAATGGCCCGTTGTGCAAAGTGTTGAGATTTTACTTGTGCGATATTCAGATAGTCTACAACCGATTGTTATAATTCAAAGTGTTATATATTCCGTGAAGTTTATATTTTCATTTGGTGTACAAGTCATGTTTTTAATATGCCTTTATCAAATGATAGAGAGATAAGCCATGCAGCCCATTGACTGCATGTCACTCTGCCTACATGCTGACAATGTGCGCACGTTGTATTAGCCTACATTATAACGTGACATTTATTATACAGCTCGAAAATATAGCCTCTCTGCAAGCTCACAACTGGTTGTGGACACTTCTATAGGTCTGACTCTGCTATTAATTTCTGTACCAAGTCGCCAGAGCAATGGTAAAGTGTCTATCATTTTTTAATTATATGGAGAGAAAAGTCGAGAGTCGGGATCTGGAGATTGCTGACAGACAATGAAAGAAACATATACTTCCACTCACAATTTAGGTGGCTTTAGGTGGTACTTATTCCTTCATTAAAAAATATGATTGGCACCTCATAAGTGTAAATATAAAATCCAATATAATATAGCCTACAATTGAAACCTGCTACTGCAGTGATTTTATCCTGTGTTCAATGCGTTGCTGCGTTTGTGTGTGGACATATATCGAGATATCTCTGTCGTATGGCCAGGGATTTTTTCTAAAACGGAGGACGAAAATATCCGTTTTGCAAAAGATCCATGCACGTATAGCCTGGGCCTCAGAAGGCATGTGATGTCTTGTCTAATGAAACGATCATCTCATTAATCATTGACATAGCGTTGTTTAGGCTATACTGATCAACTTGTATGGGTGATCATTTTATGTATATCAAATATTATATTAACTCAAGGTAATTAATGCTACAGCTCTGAATATAAATGTCGGAACTGGTGTAAAATGGAGAATACGTCTGTTGCAGTGTTGCGCACTGAAAACCAGAACAGGTACGCTCGCCCCTTTTCCAACTCACCCCCACGAAAAGTGAAGAGCGGTCGCCCTGGGATTTCGAAAAGTGAAGGCTTGCCCCAAAGCCATGAATAGCTCGCTCCCAAAGTGTGGTTATCTCGCCCCACAGCGTGGATATCTCGCCCCAAAGCACGAATATCTCGCCCCATGTTTATTTCATGTTTATTTTACCTTATTTCTCATATTAGAACCTTTAGAATCAATGTTGTTTGTCAAAGGAGAACATTTAGAACCAGTTTGTTGTTGGTGGTCAAATGAAAATGATGCATGGTACCCAGGGGGCAAACCACCCTTTTTTTAGGAAACCTGCATTTGCCATGACCTCAAAGGTTGTCCACCAGAAATAATATCTAAATTGTCAAAATTAATAATATCGAAATTGTGCTTTACCATGATTTCTACCATGAGTGTTGACTGTTTTGGCAAACACAAGCAATATTAATCCATTGGCTAATGTATGGCCCAGAAGGGACATATATCCTTGAGCTTGCATATTGTCAATATGGCTGCAAAAGAAAAGAGACAATGTCTCTTTTCTTTTTCACGTTTCACGTTTCGGGTAGGCACCATCTTGTAAATATGCACAATAAGGGTCCAGACACACCCAATAATAAAAAATAGGTATTCCATTGAGTCTCTCATGGTCAGAAACCATGAAATAGACACCAAGTTTGCATTTCTAGCTCATCTGGTTCAGAAGTTACTGCCAAACCTATATTTTCTGATTTCCAGCAAAAGAAATTGACCGGGTTGTCCATATAGGTTGTGATCCTATGAGATATTATTTCTGGTGGACAACCTTTGAGGTCATGGCAAATGCAGGTTTCCTAAAAAAAGGGTGGTTTGCCCCCTGGGTACCATGCATCATTTTCATTTGACCAACAACAACAAACTGGTTCTAAATGTTCTCCTTTGACAAACAACATTGATTCTAAAGGTTCTAATATGAGAAATAAGGTGAAATAAACATGAAATAAACATGGGGCGAGATATTCGTGCTTTGGGGCGAGATATCCACGCTGTGGGGCGAGATAACCACACTTTGGGAGCGAGCTATTCATGGCTTTGGGGCAAGCAGCCTTCACTTTTCGAAATCCCGGGGCGACCGCTCTTCACTTTTCGTGGGGGTGAGTTGGAAAAGGGGCGAGCGTACCTGTTCTGGTTTTCAGCGCGCAACACTGCAACAGACTTATTCTCCATTTTATACCAGTTCCGACATTTATATTCAGAGCTGTAGCATTAATTACCTTGAGTTAATATAATATTTGATATACATAAAATGATCACCCATACAAGTTGATCATTATAGCCTAAATAACGCTATGTCAATGATTAATGAGATGATCGTTTCATTAGACGAAGACATCACATGCCTTCTGAGGCCCAGGCTATACGTGCATGGATCTTTTGCAAAACGGATATTTTCGTCCTCCGTTTTGGAAAAAATCCCTGGCCATACGACAGAGATATATGTCCACACACAAACGCAGCAACGCATTGAACACAGGATAAAATCACTGCAGTAGCAGGTTTCAATTGTAGGCTATATTATATTGGATTTTATATTTACACTTATGAGGTGCCAATCATATTTTTTAATGAAGGAATAAGTACCACCTAAAGCCACCTAAATTGTGAGTGGAAGTATATGTTTCTTTCATTGTCTGTCAGCAATCTCCAGATCCCGACTCTCGACTTTTCTCTCCATATAATTAAAAAATGATAGACACTTTACCATTGCTCTGGCGACTTGGTACAGAAATTAATAGCAGAGTCAGACCTATAGAAGTGTCCACAACCAGTTGTGAGCTTGTAGAGAGGCTATATTTTCGAGCTGTATAATAAATGTCACGTTATAATGTAGGCTAATACAACGTGCGCACATTGTCAGCATGTAGGCTATATAGGCAGAGTGACATGCAGTCAATGGGCTGCATGGCTTATCTCTCTATCATTTGATAAAGGCATATTAAAAACATGACTTGTACACCAAATGAAAATATAAACTTCACGGAATATATAACACTTTGAATTATAACAATCGGTTGTAGACTATCTGAATATCGCACAAGTAAAATCTCAACATCTTTGCACAACGGGCCATTGTGCTGCAGACTGGCAGTGTTTTACCTATAGGCCTACTTGTGAGGACCTCTGCTTGGATTCATGGCGAGTGGGGCACCGACGATCTGCAAGCTCACAACGCGCTGCATGTGAGTTGTGGACACAACACTTGGAGCTTGTATACACGGAATGACGATACACATTTCACAGAATATATATACCACTTTGAATTAAAACAATCGGTTGTGCAACTTGTGCTTTGCACTCGGCACCAATACAAATGAAATGACCAGTCCGCACTGGACTAGTTGATATATTTATTATTGGATGCAGCAGAGCAGAGCCAATTTGCTCGCTGCAGTTGATGCAATATATGATAAGTTTTAAAGTTGTTAACAGTGATATATAAACATGAACAATCGGATAGATATCTGTGTAGTTTCCATGCAGGCACAAACTGCATTTCTCACCTAATTATAGTAAAAATGATATGCGCTAATAAGCGGTGACATCATCGTTTCTCAAAAGCTCCGTTTCGCATGACTACACAGCTCCACTGAAACAAATATTTTCGAAAATCTCCACTTATTTATCCGTTTCCAAAACCTCCGTTTGAGTGGCCAAAAACGCCGTTTGCGTGTGGCTGAAAGGCCCAAACGCACAAAGAAATGTGCGTTTTGTAAAAGATCCATAAGATCCATGCACGTATAGCCGCGAAGAGTGTGTGTGTGAGTGTGTGTGTGTGTGTGTGTGTGTGTGTGTGTGTGTGAGAGAGAGAGAGAGAGAGAGAGAGAGAGGTCCCGCCCCCCCATATCGGTGTGTGTGTGTGTGTGTGTGTGTGTGTGTGTGTGTGTGTGTGTGTGTGTGTGTGTGTGTGTGTGTGCGTGTGACTGTGTGTGTGTGTGTGTGTGTGTGTGTGTGTGTGTGTGTGTGTGTGTGTGTGTGTGTGTGTCAGTGTGTGTGTGAGAGAGAGAGAGAGAGAGAGAGCGGTCAGGTAACAGGTTACTTGAGCCGGCTAGGCTGCATGCAGTGCCCCGGGTAGAAGCACCATGACGTCGGGTACAGAGGACTGGATGGCCCGCTGAATCTGGCCGTGGTTGACGGTATGTTAGCGGCGTTACAGAGCGGATGGGCCCGGGGGCATGGAACGCGTCACGCGGAATTGCGACTATGTAATAGTATACCCTGAAACTTACACGTCAACTCAATGTCATTGTAACGAATATTTTCGACTTTTTTTTTTTTTTTTTTTCAACCATTATGAACCATTATGAAGCTAAGTCTGACACCAAAACCACTAGCATGAGTTGATAGCCACCAGGACTGCTAACTCGCAGAGCCCAGAGGCGCTCTGCCCTTAGCCCAGATACAAGATCAATTTCATTGGTCAAATTGTGCGATCCCGACCTGATGTCATAATCCAAGACGCTAATTTTAATAGCATTATTAGCTCCCGAGGGCCGTGACATCCCCCCTTTAAGGGCAGTTGTTTTACAGACCGGTAAAAGGGCAGGGGCTGTAGAGTAGCACCCTTTTGATGTCTATGTGTGCATCAGTGTTGTTTTTGGTTAGATTTTAGATTTAGTCATAGTCTTTTCAATAGTTTTCATTTAGTTTTAGTCACATTTTAGTCACCTGGAATGTTTTAGTGTTAGTCTAGTTTTAGTCGACTTAATATCATATAATTTAGTCGACTAAATCTACAGTTGATTCAGTTGACTAAAATGTATTTTGTTGGGCCTTGATGCCGTCGTAATGATTGTTTTTACACTTGCTGAAAATAGCCGATCTACAAGCTCAATTAGACACTATTTGCTCAGTATGACGTAAAATTGTTCATTCATTGTCAATGGGAATTTAATGTTTGTGCGGTTTGTGAACAGGCAAAAGCTGGATATAGGAAAAACAAAAAATAAAATATGGAGATTTCTGCCCGACAGCAATGATAATGTTGATGTCCTCACAAGTTTCATGACACTACAAACGTAGTGTACGTCATGTGTGTGTGTGTGTGTGTGTGTGTGTGTGTGTGTTTATGTATTTTTGTCTATTTTCCTATATACAGCTTTTGTCCCCACATGACTCAATATTTGCCATTGACAATGAAAGGAGAAATTAGGTCAATGTGATTTAATATGATGTAAATTTGTACGATGTGCACGGGTGTGATTTCTTTATGTATTTGTGACTATTTTTTATGAATGTTTGACAATATTGTTTAATGTATTTTATATGTATTTGATGTAATACTGCATGTGTAAGTCTGTATACTGTAAGTCGCTGGGGCAGCCGCAGCGGTGGCTGAATGGTTTGCGGAGCGGTCTTGATATCGGAAGGTCGCTAGTTCGTATCCCCGGACCGGCACGTTAAAATTACCACCGCTGAAGTGCCCTTGGACAAGGCATTGAACCCCTACCATGAAATGTTCTATGAGCAGGGCCTGGCTGTAAACAAGGTCTTGAGCTTAGTCCAGTTACCCTGGGTATAAACATAGTACCTTTCCTTTCCTTAGTCCAGTTACCCTGGGTAAACATGGTAACTTTGCTTTGCTTTGCTTTCGCTCTGGATAAAAGAGCGTTTGCTAAATGCCTAAATTGTGTGTGCAGGTGGACACCTCTGTAACTATATTCTCTATGTATGTGTGCGTGCAGGTGGACACCTCTGTAACTATTCTCTATGTGTGTGTATGTGTGTGTGCAGGTGGACACCTCGGCCACCAACAGCACGTCGGAGGGCCTGATGTGGCTGCGGCTGGTCCAGTCGTCGCGGGACCGCCAGGAGCAGAACCTGGAGGCCTACGTGAAGAGTGGCCAGCTGTTCTACCGCTCGCTGCGCCGGATCCAGAAGGACGAGGAGCTGCTGGTGTGGTACGGCAAGGAGCTGGTGGAGCTGCTGCTGCTCACCTCCGGGGCCCGGCCGGCCGTCACGGCCGCGGCTGCAGCGGCGGCGGGCAAGACCAAGGGTGAGTAGAGTATAGCAGACTTATGACTCCTTTAACACCGTCCTCAGTTCTGGGACTTTCCCCAGTATATGGAATCAAGGACTGTTAAACGCCGCTCCACAAAAGTGGAGATAAATTCGACCCCTAATAAATAGTATTTGCGCCTTTCATCCATGAAAATCCCCCTGAAAATAGTTCCATGGCTTGTTGTCGAACGGAAAAATATTCCACAGTCGCGATGTGGAAAAACAACAAGCAGTGAGGGCTGCTATAGAGACCAGTTGATACTACCTTTCACTTGCATTGAACTCATTTTCCCAGAAGCCCTTGCAGCCCAGGGCACGGGTCAATTTCCGGTTTCGTCATCATAACACCACGTCCGCGACAAATCCGCTATTTATTTTTAATTATAAAAAAACTGTGAATTAAACACATAAAACAAATAGCGGGCTTAGCGTATTACACAGGGGAGAAACATGGATTAAATAGCGTGGAACTCGGTTATGCAGCTAAACTGTATTAACAGCAACGTGGGGAACACTCCTCAATTATCAACCAGAGAATCTTACATTTCCTCACAGAAAAGAACGTCCTGAGCAAATCACAGATTGGCTTCCTACCAAACTATCGTATACAACAGACCACATTTTCAATCTCGATACTAATTGACAACAAAATAAACAGAAACGAGACGGAATGCAGTGCAGTGCGTCTGTATAGTGGGCATCGGAATGGCGCTGTGTAACCACATATACAGAAGACAAATTCTTTCACCGTAAAATGCTGCGTTCAAGTTCAGGAGAGTTGGGGGAAAAAAGGCAATGGATGCTGCTTTCGGTGTATGGCATGGAAAGGGGGGATAATCTCCATTTCTTAAACGCTGCATTCATGGTCTGGAGAATGGTTACACAGCATTCATTGCCTTCTTTACAAACTCTCTTGAAAATGAAGGAAACAATTTGTCCTCTGTACAGAAATCCATGTCGTATACGCCGTGTCTCCAGTAGCTAAAGAGGGCGGGGTTGCACCCTGATAATAGCTGATCTACAAGCTCTCAACGTGTCGCAGTGCTATTTTCGCAATGTTTTGTCAAAAGTTCCCTTTTTTTAGGACATTTCGGCCCCTGCCTCGCTAACATTCTTGCATGGATCCCTGGTTTCATAGCCTAGTCTCAAGCTTTTTCGTGCCAAGGGTCAAAATCAATGGTATCCGGAGAACTCGCCAGCTTACCAACTCGCCGCGATTTAGTGCATGTTAGTTTTATTTCACCTTAATTTAAATTGCATTGAATGGATAGGATAGTTGTTTAGAGTTAACACTAGAGAAAGTAGGAATGCTAAAAGTGTAAACACCAAAGTACCGAAACAATGTAATTCATTAATAAACAATATCCTGAAATGGTAGACCTACTTATCATTGGTATTCACATACTCACCTTTTTATCATCATCTAGCTGACCATTTAATTGCACAAGATAATTTGATCACTTTGGAAATGAACTATAACATCTGTGGCTTTGACACACTACACTGATGAAGACAGCATGTTAGCATAACGATGAAGACATTGGTGAAATAATTTTCGCCGTGGCGAATTGGTAAACCGGCGATTTCTCCGGTATCCAAATCAATATGTATCTGGACACTTTTAGATCCAAATGGCATATACACTCAAAGACAAAGAGCAAAGAACATCCTCTGTCTTCGGTGCTGACTACAGCACTACAGAGCAGAAGATTCATGAAGCAAAACAAGAGGGCTTACAACCCACTGCTGTGAATAAGCTCCTTCATTTGATGTGATTTATTTTTTAGTTTATTTATTAATTCATTATCTCTGGGACATGTATTTAAAACTGCCTTATGAAACTTTCCTCTTCTACTCCAGATTTGGGGTGCTGGAAAAAATGTTTTACCATTGAGCTAATATAGAGGAATACCGGTAGACTCGACCCGGTGCTTGCCCGTTTTTCCTCCCGGAATTGTCACCAGTGAGGGGGATAACTTTGTAATATGCTATTGGCTGTTTGTATTCTTTTTGGAAAAATATAAAAAGATACTCCTGTAGAAAGGCTATATTATTTTACTTATATTGACCCTATAAACAATTTAGTATTATTTAGTATATGTAAGGTTTTGCACACTCAAATGGTACCTCGTCAGATAATCCCCACATATCCTACAACAACTTCTGTGAACAGACTTCAATGTAGTAGATTTTCATAAATTATATTTGTACTTAAACTGTCTGCTGTCATGAAAGTTTATAGTTAGAGAAATTCAAAGTCCAGCCGTCTGCTGTCCAGCCTCTCCCACCCCTCACATTGGGGAAATGTCTGGGAGGAAAACAGAACGGCGAGTCTTCTTGTTACCATATAGAGCCTGCCTGCTTGCTCAGCTCAGGGGATGAATGGATTGAACTCAGATTCAACCTTCTTCATGACTATAGGCTCATACATATATATATATATGCCTCCATCTCCAGGTTCGTCCCCTCACTCATGCCCCGACTGCAGCCAGCGCTTCCAGTTCGAGTTCCCCTTCCTGGCCCACCTGAGGTTCCGCTGCACCAAGAGGCTCCAGCAGAGCCTGGCGGGGGCCGAGGAGGAACCCGCCGGCAAGGAGGAGCGCTCCGGCGGCACCCCGACCAGAAGCAGCCCTAAGCTGGGCCGCTCCGAGGGCTTCCCGCCGGGCGGCCAGGACACCAACAAGCCTTCCATGGACTTCCACAACCTGGCCCGCGACCTGGAGAACAACAGCAGCAGCTCGCCGAGCGACAAGGAGGCCGAGATCCGGAGCGAGAGCCTGGGGAAGAGGAAGTTCTCCGAGGCGGAGGAGCCCCGGGAGCCCCGGGTCCCTGGCCTCCCCGCCGCCACCAAGTCCAAGGACGAGCTGGCCAGCTCGGCGCAGAACTACCGGGGAGCGTACGGCCTGGAGGAGAAGCGGCGAGCCTTCTCCCCGCCGCGGCCCCCCAGCGAGCCGGGCGAGGCCAAGCGCAGCGCCTTCACGGAGGTCAAGAAGTCCGGCCAGAGCGGCAGCAACAAGCAGCACGGCGCCGGCAAAACCCTCCAGAGCGCCAACTCGGAGAACAAGGAGGCCGGCCGGCCCGGCGGCGGCGGCCCCTCCTCGGAGAAGCACCTCAACATCCGCCAGGTGCTGTCGGAGACGCAGCCGCTGGGCAGCGCCTTCACCTCGGTGGGCCAGGGGAAGAGCGCCTTCAGCCAGCCGTCGCGCCTCTCCTTCTCGCAGATGGCGGGTCCCCTGGTGATGCCCGCCAAGCTGCTGGACTGCCACCCGTCCGTGGGCGACGCCCTGTCCTCCAGCCGCCTCTACCAGGCCGACCACCTGGCGGCCAAGCTGCACGCGGCCGAGCTGGGCGCCGTGCCGGGCGTGGGCATGGCCAAGCAGAGCCCGTTCGTCTACGCGGCCGCCACGGGCTTCTGGCCCAACAAGAGCGGCGTGCAGGCCAGCGTTCCCGCCATCCAGCTGCAGGTGCCGTCGGCGCTCACGCTGCTGCCGCCCTCCTTCACGTCGCTCTGCCTGCCGGCGCAGAACTGGTGCGCCAAGTGCAACGCGTCCTTCCGCATGACCTCGGACCTGGTCTACCACATGCGCTCACACCACAAGAAGGAGTTCAACGCCATGGAGCCCCTGGTGAAGCGGCGGCGCGAGGAGAAGCTCAAGTGTCCCATCTGCAACGAGTCCTTCCGCGAGCGCCACCACCTCTCCCGTCACATGACCTCCCATAACTGACTCTGGTAGAGACGGGCGGACAGGGTGGAGAGGGGTGGGGAAAGGGGGGGTTTTAGGGGGGGGGGGAGGGGGGGACATTGATGCTGCCTATATAGCTCATGCCAGACGTGGATTTAAGCCCCGATTTAAGATTTCGTCCTGTATATCGGACGTGGCGACGTGTGCCGAAAATAGCCCCGATCTACAAGATCGCAATGTGCCCGCTGTGACATTGTGAGCTTTGTATAGATGGGCTATTTCTGGACAGCCCCAACTACACTGGAGAGACAACAACAATGGATAAAATAACAAAAGCCTGTGCACTTTGTTGTCACTTTGTTGTCACTTTCACTTTCACGGACAATGCTCTCGTATATCCTTTATTTTCCTTCTTCTTCTTCTTCTTCTTCTTCTTCTTCTTCATTTCTTTTCAGTCTGTCGATTTATTTCCCTATTTCGACGTGTCACGTTTTTTTGTTTTAGGGGGAGGGGCGTGGGGGGGTGTATGCAAATTACGTTTTGACTTTTGGAAAAAGGATCTATTTATGAAGCACTTATTAACATTTGAAAATGAGGGACGGTTATAAATATGTGTAAAATGTACAGGAAGTTGTATTTTATATCACAGAAATGCAAATATACTAGAGAGAGAGATGCAGACACTTCACCGTTTACAAGGCGAAAAAGTTTTTTATGTTTACAACGAATATCGACACAGATCGGAATATTATGTCAGACTATATTTCAGAGTGCATGTAATATTAAAACGATATTTGATTTAATATTATTAACTTAAATAATGTTGACGTGGTGCACACACACACACACACGCACTGCAATGTAAATATTTGTTTTAATTGAAATACAAAGTGTAATATTTTGTGTCAGTGGGGAATAGTTTGTGTTTTTTCTTTTTTTTGGTTTATTTTGTTGCTGACGATTATAAGTGGAAACACAGTAAAATCCTGAGTGTTGATTTTAAGGGTCCATTTGGTTCCATTTGTACACGATCAGAGTTGAACTGACACTCAGGCTGTTACAGTGCTGTTTATCTAATCATGTTGAATGCATTGACAATAAAATAGCTTTATTTTCAACTGGCTCTTCCCTGATTTGTTGTGTTTTTGCTTGAATCCAGCGTCTGTCCAATGATAATTGAGGAAAATATGACACCTGTGATGTCAGACACAGACAGACAGACAGACAGATCTATAGATCTATAGATCGATGTGTGTATGTGTGTGTGTGTGTGTGTGTGTGTGTGTGTGTGTGTGTGTGTGTGTGTGTGTGTGTGTGTGTGTGTGTGTGTGTGTGTGTGTGTGTGCGTGTGTGCGCGCGCGTGCGTGTGCGTACGTGCTTACAAGATTGTCGCACAAAACTTGACACAAGTGTGATATAATCCTTTGGTTTAGGCTACATGATGACAGCAACAGTATATAAAGACTTGAATTATTATGTTTGTAAACGTTGGCAAACTAGCCAATTACAATTAGGCTAGCTCCTCTATTGCATTATATTTAATATGACCACCTGGCAGCAATTAAGGCAATTTAACCTACATATAGCATAAATATGAGATCCTTCATTAGCTTCTCAATATTATAATTTTCTACATACAGGCCTAAATAGACTGCTGCCTTACATCGCAGGAAAACAAAACGAATAAAAAAACACAATCATAAAACCAAAATCACTTATTATTATTATTAAAACGCGTATAGGCTACAACTCGATCCAGAGATGTATATTTTAATCTAATCAACATGAAGAACAGCCGCGTATCTTTTCCAGTTCAGAAAGCAGCACGACATATAATAAAACAGTAGCCTATAATTATTTCTCGTTATTTCGCCATGAGCAGAAATTAACAATTGTGATAAACTAATGGATATTATGTCTTCTTAGACTCGTTCACCTCTATAGCGTCGCCATAAAGGAACGTCGTTACTTCCCTCCTGACATCAGCAGAAATATCATGTTCTGGCGATAAAGCTAGGAGAAGGTGCCGGATAGTAAATATAACAGGCCTTCACTCTATCCATGAAGACGTTTTCAACGCTGCGCCTACATTATTTGCGTTATTAATAGGCCCACACTATTCAAATCTATTCTGAATATGAATCTAACTCTGTGAGCCGAGGGTATGGCTACATTTGGTCACTTTATATATAGGCTATAGGGTTACACCCTGCAGTTACAACAGGATTAATATGTTTCAGATACAATTATGTGGGTGAAAAACAGCACACGTTTTTGGTGAATTCTATTGACATCAAAAGAAATAGAGGCAAGGTTCGATGAATATCATTATTCAACCCAAGTATTATTATTATTATTATTAATTAGGGGTTTGGTTTGAAAAAGACCATTGGAAAAATAAATTCCTCCTACATAATATGAGAAACCGAGCAAAGACGCATGGAAAATAGTTCAACAGTGACACCAAGTGGTAAATTTCAGAAGTGCAGACATAATATGGTATACAGTTCACTGAGAGCTGGTCTGTAACTCTGAGAGTGTACAAACGGAACCAAATGGACCTAACAGGTCCATTTGGTTCCATTTGTACACTCAGAGTTAAATTAACATTGATGTTACATAAATTGGGGATATAAATGCCATTAAATGGGGGTCCGTAGACTAATGCAGGTCAAGCTGTGCGTCCTTGAAATTAAACAGGTTGAGAATCACTGCTAGAGCCGTAAATATCTTCTCGGGGGAACCTATATGGCATTATCTTTTCAAATGGGGGGAGGGGTTCCACGGGCTAATCAGTGTCAATGTGGGGATCCTTGACATGAAAAGGTTTGGGAACCATTCCACATGGCATAGTTAACATCTGTCTGTAGTTCTTGGTGCTTGTCTAACAAGCAGCAAGTAGGCTACTTGTGACAGACAGTGTAACATGGTCTTCCATCTCTCTCCTATCTCTTAACTTGTCTGTTGCTCTATAGCTGCTGCGTTGTCAGATGCAATATAAAGATGTTCAGACGTTGGAGTTCACATGCACTGAGTCGTTTCCAACTTGGAAGCAGAACAACGAGATCAGCTGTCGCCTGTCGCATGTCTGAGATATCAAAATAAACGTTGTATGGCTTGTTGGGTGTCAGCCTTTTAAGATGAAATAACATAACCTTCAACAACATTCTCACACATCTCCTACCCGTGCTCAAGCATGCATGACAGCATATACAAAAAACAGAACAGCTTTGCAGAGCAAGCGGCTATAGGCTGGCAGTTTGCGGTTTCATTTTTTTTATAGAATATCTTAAATACAATGAGATTGAGCTAACACTTAGATTTTGTTTCTCTATGTGTCCAGTCGGACGTATCTAATGTAGCTCACAGTGGCTGAGTAAACACAGGATCGGTATGTTGCTGTTATTTTTAGAGAGAAATGTCCTGCAATTTGAATACATTTTGATGGTAACAGTTGTATAATTGCAATATCACAAAAAGCTACCCGGGAGGGTAGCTTTATCATTAAAAATGTCGTCATAGTTATAGCAAAACAACATGGTGACCGGAAAACGATGTCATTTTGGGCAAGTCTCCACCTTTTGCTCGTTTCCTAATACTTCAAAGAATCAGCACAATACCAAACATCAGAAGAAGCAACTACAATTGGAGGTTGACCCGATCGTGGTACTTCATGTATGGGTCGTCAAGGTACCAGTTCCTCCTCTTCCAGAACTCGGTGGTCATTTTGTCCAACAGCTTGCTCTGTGTCTTGTTACAGAACACGTGCTGCCTCAGCCGACTCCTCTTCGCAGGCGGCTTCCTCCACAGCTTCTTCTTGTATCCGGCCTGTCGTCTGACCCACAGGCCGCAGTGCAGCCTCAGGAACCGGTCCTTCACGGACTCCACAGACTTCCTCTTCGCCTTCTTCACGCTGTAGTACGTAAGGCTTCTGATTGGCTGCCGGAACGGGCCCGGAATAGCGAGCGGTGATGAGACGCGTCGCGAGAGCACTGCAGCGGGGACCGTCAGGGACCCCCGGGGGTTCCACTGATAGTCAGGAACCAAATGGAACCGTCGTAACGGTCCGTAACTCCGAGCGTGTGCGAATGGAACCAGATGAGAGTTACGGGGGTCCGTGGCTCTAATGGGACTGAACTGGGGGTCCTTGAAGTTACAGAGTTTCAGAACCACTGACCGAGCAGACATGGAAGCCCAGACGGGAGTACATGGTTTCTGCAGCGTTGGAGTTGGAGGTCGGGTGACGGGAGAGAACAGGCAGAGCTTCGGTGCTCCGGCGCAGACAACGAGCGGCCTCAGCAAACCGGGGACTTTTCTTGTCAAGGCGGCTGCCATGTTGTTCCCATTCAATAACCTCCGTTTCATGAAGAGGAGATTGGAGGTTTTTCTAAATGATATTCTACCCAGATATGCAGATCATTGTCCTAGTGGACTGTCTGTCTTCCATATAATTCCTCACGTCTCCCTCCGTCTGCATGACCTCATGAAAGTAGACCGATTATACTGATTATTCAGCCAATCAGACCAGCGATTGGGCCGGAGTTGCCATGGTGATTAATAAAAAAATGTCTGTCTGTGTCCCAAAAATGGAAATCTCTGTCTGTCTGCCTGGGTTGCTTTTACAGTACGCCCATAAATGGAGTTTATGGGTGGATGTCGGTGTCCCCTTTATTACCATATGTGGGCCTGGCCCTGATGTCATCAATATGAGGTCATAGTACCTGGAGATCCCTGATGTCATCAATATGAGGTCATAGTACTGACTTCAGTCATTTGCACAGTCTTCAGGGATCTGCATTCATATGGATGGACGTCCATATTGTAAATGTTAGTAAACGTACATGGGCCATGCATGGAGTTTAGTTGCTCAGCATTCATTCATTTCACATTTACATAACGTTGTAAAATGAGTCAATGCATGGAGCGAGCTGCACACAGGGGGCCATTTCTCCCCTACAGCGCTATACGAGAAACTGACAGAGAACATGGGATTGGGCCATTGGGGATGGTCAAAATAACAACGAATAATGTGACAGGAACCGTTATGTCTATTGACGTCCTCAGAGAACAAACATGTCAACCAATCAGGCTGCTGTAGCAATGGAAGTGTCCATTTGAGATCCTTTGCTGTCCATGAAGTATCTATAATATATATCCTCGTTAAACCGATCTGATCTTCCTCTTCTCAAAGAACAGGACGTGCTTGTTCACAATCGGATCATGTTTACGCAACACCAGTTTCTCCGTGAGACGATTCCTCTTCGTGTTGAAGACGTAGCCTGTCCCTGCGGCGCTCATCATCTGCACCAGCAACGTCTTGGACTTCGCCTTGGCCAAATTTACAGCAGTTATAAACATTTTTGTTTACAGTACTTCAATAACTCCTCAACGCTCAGCTCGAGAACAGATATAAAAGTTCTCCACTATATCTTTAAGGTCACACTGACAATTCTCTGTGTGTGTCCCTTTTATGCCTATATGGAGATCTCTTTATGTCTGTCTGTCTGCTCTGCCTTTGCCGTGTCAGCCGTGCCCAAATATAGAGTCCAGGCTATGAAGTTATGTCATCAGGTTACTCCATATATGGAGATTTGCGGATTTATTAATATCTTTTGGACAACCGGGTAGATGGAGAGCTTTGGCTTCGGGCTCAGCTCTCTTTTCGTCACAACAGTGCATGCGGTGCGGTACAACGACTGCAATATCGCCCGTTGCGACTTCTTGCCTTATAATTAAGTACGTCGGAGCTCTGAAAACAAGTGTGTGGATGTTCCAGTGTTGTTTTCGTCGACTAAAACTAAGACGAAAAATGTTCGTCAACTACCTTTTTTCACTGGCAAAAACTAAATGGAAACTAAATGAAAACTAAGCTATAGTGAGTAAAACTAAGACTAAATATATTAACAAACAAAAACTATACTAAAATGTTAGGAAAGGACTAGTGGACAAGAGATCCAGTATAAGTCATTTTACACTTGGTTGCATGCTGAAAATAGCCAATCTACAAGCTCACAACGCACCGCAGCGCATCGACAATTTTCTGAAAAACCCCATGTTTCTATGTCAGTAATTCTCAATATTTCATGTCAAGGACCCCAACAATTATATGCAATTAGCCGCTGACCCCCATCTGAAAATATGTTGTTCCAGGAACATCTTAGAAGCAAAGATTTGAGTTAAAAAACGCTATGAGAGAATATATATTCAAAGAAAAAGAAAAATAGCAAACCTACAAGCTCGTAGTGCCACGCTATGATCTTGTAGATCTGCTATTTTTCAAAAGCTAAAGTATAACATAATGCTTAAAACACCAAAAGGGGTTCCCGCCCAGAATAGGTTTGACTGTAACTCTTTGAGTGTAAATACATTTGTTTTTATGTTGGGTGCAACTAATTTCTTTTTGCGTGACACTGCGGTGTCACCGCGACGACCGCGTTCAAGATTTGTCCGATTAACGTGCAGCGCATTATGCGCATTCATATATTAAGAAATTCAGCTTTGCCAAACACATTTAACCACCAAGATATATTTATTTGTAATATTCATATCACATTATAATTTTACTTCATACATTTACGTTTTTATAAAAAAAATCTCAATAGAAAACAAATATCCCTTTTAGGACATTTGTGACAAAAATGTATAACAAAGGCAAACTAAAAGAAACAAAACAATAAAAAAAAAAAAATCCCAACTGCAGCTAAAGCATGTTTTGATGTTAAAGGACCACTTCACCACTTTTCAACCTATCTTCATATAATAGGTCCTCACTAATAATCATGATAAAATGGCACGATTGTTTTCTACTCAGTCTGTGTCTCATAGGAAGGCTGTGGGCAGTTTAGAAACCGTCGTCCAGTGACATCATTAGGCAGATATTTTTTTAAACAAGATTTCTTTGCAATTATTTTTAGATTTTCATTATCGTGAGAACGATAGCTTCCATTTTCGCATTGCAACTCTTCAGGAGTAGAAAGCCTGCAGTTTCTATTAGGTTGTATTCCCCATCGATGATGTGACTGGAAGACGGTTTCTGAACTGCCCACAGCCCTCCTATGAGACACAGACAGAGTCTGTGTTTCATGATTATTAGTGAGGACCTATCATATGAAGATAGGTTGAAAAGTGGTGAAGTGGTCCTTTAAGAACCATGATCGATGCAACGGAGTACTGTCAATTAGATTGTGTGCGTACACATCTATGCAGACGTGTATCAGGGCTCTATGTATAGTATGGGATGGCAGTGGCTCAATTTGCACGCACAATTTGCACAATCTATGTAAAGCACTATATAAATGCACAATTTATGTCATCCGTCTTCCTTCCCATGCAGTGCTCCCCACACCACCTCTATATTTCCAACAGGCCGTTTATTTGGGGGTCGGTGGCCAAATACATGTAATTCTAGGGGTCCTTGACATATTGAGCACCACCGGCACCGATACAGAAACATAGGTATTTCAGTGAGAAAACTGTTAGGATTTAGAAGACATTTCTTTTAGAATCGGCCTCAGGTCTAACTAACCCTGCGGTCCCGAACCTTCCGCCAACACAGATCTGCTCCTGCGAGGGAGGCGTCTTGACTTTATCCCCGCCGACGTGTGGCTCCTCCTTATATGTCGTATAAGGTCACGACTTGGGGATTTTTCGGGGTGACAGCCGGCTGCTAAAACGATATAGTTTTGATGGACAGTTTTTCCCTGCTGATCCCCAACAGCTGCCCCACGCAGGAGAAGCTGCTTTTGAACCGTTTGCTTTGAATGTCATACCATGCTCTCCGTGAACAAGAGGATTCACATTGAACCCGTTAAAACCTGGAAAGGCCTCTGTGTGTCACCTTATAGCTTTTAACCACTTTAACATTTTTTTTACTTTAACCTATTGTAAAAATTACAGATCTACAAGCTCATAACGCGGCACAGAGTGCTGCGCTATACGAGCTTGTAGATCTGCAATTTTTGAAAGATCGTTAAAACGTGTGTAAATCTTTCAATATATATATTCTTTCACAGCAAACGTGCTTAACTCATATCTTTACTTCTGGGGGGGGGGGGGGGGGTCACTGGAACAACATATTTTCAAATGGGGGTCGATGGCCAATTACATATCATTTTTAACATGAAATGCTCCGATATAGAAACAGGTTTTTCTGAAAACTCATGATTTAGAAGACATGTAGAATCTCGTCTCATGGACTCAATGGGTTGTGTGTGTGTGTGTGTGTGTGTGTGTGTGTGTGTGTGTGTGTGTGTGTGTGTGTGTGTGTGTGTGTGTGTGTGCGTGTGCGTGTGTGCGTGTAAGTCAGTGTTTCTCAAACTTCTTTGGCTCAGGGCACCCCTGACTTACACTGTTATTTATTTATTTTTAATATTATGACATATTATGCTATGTAAATATGCAAATCTTTCCCCCCGAGATAAAATATGTCACGAGTAAAAACTTGAGAGAATGTCTGTTTCCATTCAGACAGATTGGAAGTATGTTTAGCCAATCCTTTAGTCCAATCCCCGTTCAGCGTTCACCAAAAATAGCTGATCTACAAACCCACAGCGCATCACATTGTGAGCTTGTAGATCTGCTATTGGTGTAGATTGAAAAATAACTCAACAGTTTTACAAACTAAATGTATTGTAATTGGTTCTAATATGGCTTGTCTTGCAGAAAACAGCGAGTTGAGAAAACCTGAAAGGTTCACTTCTGTGGACTCTAACATTACACCTAGCTACATGTTTAAGCATTTATTTCATATTTACATGTTGATTTCAGCTCTGACATTTATGTCAGACATGTTCTAGTATGTGAAGAGACTGCCTGTGCTATTAACTCATTTTGGATAAAAAAACTGTTTTTCTCCTCTCCTGTCTGTATCAAAAGGACAGATCAGAAAGTAGGCCTCTCTTTGCAGGGTGCTACGATTGAGCAGGTTAAATAAGTTAAACTGTTAGGTGTCACTATTGACGAAACACTGTCACGGTCCACTCAGATCAATGATACAGTGGTGAGGATGAGTAATGGCATCTATGCATCTGACTAGTAGTCATACAATCTCTAGTTCTGTCAAATCTGGACTACTGTCATGTTATCTGGTCTAGTGCATCAAAGCAAGGACTTAGTCAACTTCAGTTTGCTCAGAACAAGGCGGCAAGACCAGCACTTCATTTCTCTGTCAGGAGTCAGGACTAGTGTGGATGCTATGCATGCCATGGTTGTCATGGTCGAGGGTGAATGAAAGACTGGCATACAGCCTTATTCTGTTTTTTAAAGAATGTGCATTCCTCACAGAAACCCTTCAGTTTGTTTCTACAGCTATTACCTGCAAATGAAAGACATGCTTATAATACTAGACATGCACTGACTAAATGGTCACTTTACTTTTCCTCTGCCCAAAACCAATGCACTTAAGAAAACAGTCATGTACAGAGCATAGCATTGCATACTGCCGTGTGCTCCCCCACATTTGACTAACAAGAAATAGACCTGTTTGAAGAGGAAACTTAAGGCAGCGATAGTCAGAAAGATAGGTTGTTATTTTTTGGTATTTTGGGACAGACAAATCTGTTTTTAGTTTTTTATTTTAATTTGACTGTTAATATAAATGTTGTTCTCTAGGTCTGTGTGTTTGTTCACCAACATCAGTTTCCACTGCAGTGTAGACTAATGGGGATCCTTAATAACCTAAACTAAACAATAGCCAGTAGCCACATCTGCAAAGGCAAAGGCCTGGTCACAACTTAAGGCAGAGAGAAAAGCCTGGTCACAACCTAAGGCAGAGAGAAAAACAACCTAAGACAGAGAGAAAAGGCTGGTAACAACCTAAGACCGAGAGAAAAGCCTGGTCACAACCTAAGGCAGAGACAAAAGCCTGGTCACAACTTAAGGCAGAGAGAAAAGCCTGGTCACAACCTAAGGCATGAGACAAAAGCCTGGTCACAACCTAAGGCAGACAGAAAAGCCTGGTCACAACCTAAGGCAGAGAGAAAAGCCTGGTCACAACTTAAGGCAGAGAGAAAAGCCTGGTCACAACTTAAGGCAGAGAGAAAAGCCTGGTCACAACCTAAGACAGAGAGAAAAGCCTGGTCACAACTTAAGGCAGAGAGTGTATGCCTGTATTCGTCAGATGTATTTCCCCTGGATACAATATTCTACCAATCACAACACTTGTTTCATACAAGGAGAATGTAAACAGATTTGTAAAGCGTCAACATCATTTCCTTGAGCGGTAGTTCCACCCCTTTGAGAAATCCTGTTGTATGTGACAGTTATTTTGTTAAAATGAGTGCTAAATGATAGTAATCATTGAGTGTTTGGTTCAGTAACGGTTTCTTTAGTAAACAGAAAACTCACACAATATATTTGCACTTTTATATGGATTGCACTGATCAAGTTCAAAGATCAAAAGTACTTTTTTGAGTTTTCATGGTCTGGAAAAACATGAACTATGGTCACATTTATAATGTTTCTGAATGAAAATGTAATTAAACTCACCCTGTCTGTACTCTAATATTATGTACTGTATATGTAGCCTACATCTGTGTCTTCTTTAAATTTTTTATGTTTGGGTCTCGATTCTGAAAAAAAAAAAAAACTAAATATATAGAATATTGAATGTTGAACACTTTCAACTTCCATCTGAAAGCCCCTTTTGGGGTTTATTCTTCAGCACACAGCTTGTCAAACCACGTAACTGGAATGCTTGTGACGATTACAAAGAGTCCACGTATCAGTCCGATCTCTCAGATAAATCACGTATCCTGTCCATAGATATCGCGTCCCCGTACCAGTTCAAAATGTGGGATCCACGGTCCCCATGGAGGAGCTACACGTCTGTGACTCGGAGAGTTGCTTCCATTCGTACACTCTCACAGAAGATCACTTTCAGCATAAGACTGCATGGGGTCCCAGAGATTAAAATAAAAAGAAAATAAAAACCGGGTCCATGGCCTAACGCATATCAAACCTCGATATCATTAAGGTTGAGAGTAACTGCTCTATCCAAATCGATATTTGGGCCAATACTTGAACTCGGCACGCCGCGACCCCGCGCCGCCCTGGATGTTGACCGTTGAGACGCCAGGTTTGGCCGCCGGGTTCGTTGGTTTCGGTGCCGCCGGCGGGTTTTTCCGCCTGTCCCTGGTGGCGCCCCGGCTGTCCGCCACGGTGAAGCCGCGCTGCGGGCTCTGCTCGCGCACGCCCGCCCGGGGGAGGAAGTGCGTGGAGACGTGCTGGGACTTGACCCGCGGGCTGGAGCCCATCTTGGCCTTGCCGCGCTTGTTGAGCGCCACGAACCACTGGCGGCCCGTCCGGTGGTTCATGTGGAGTGCCGAGGCGTACGTGTTGTAGCTGTTCTCCTGGAAGCGCTCGCGGAACTTGCAGTCGTCCGTGAACCACTCCTGGACATAAACCAAAAGGGGAGAAATGTTGTATGTTAAAAGAAAATATATAACAAAACACTCGAATCCCAAGCATCTTCCGTCTCCCTGTTTAGTGTCACAGATATATATATATATTTTTACACTTTTTATCCCATGAATTTTGTAATCCATTTTTTCACCCAGTGTCAATTATCTAATGTAATCCTGGGCGCTACACTGGGGGGGGGGGGGGGGGCGGACTGACCTCATGCTTCCTTATATGCATGTTTACCCGGCCGGACGTAGCGCGTGGAAGAAACAGGATTTTTCAGTTCAGTGTAGCATGTAACGTAAGCCTGTGTTTTGTCCTGTGGACCACAGGGTTAGATAATTACCTTCATGGCATAGAAACATAAATAAATGGCCTCTATGTTCTCCTCTGCACCGGCCGCAGCACTGCATCATGGAGGTATCTGCACTGGTGACAGTGAGTTGCGTGTGAATCCAGTGCAATGGCGCGGCTCTACAGTATATGCGCACACGCACGCGCATGTGCACACGCACACGCACACACACAAACACGAGGAACGCCCCGACCTACAGTACGTATGGCCCCGACATGCATTCATGCACAAACTTGTGTGATATAAGCATTATGTTATACTTTAGCTATTGAAAAATAGCAGATCTACAAGCTCATAGCGTGGCACAGAGTGCCGCGCTATGAGCTTGTAGGTCTGCTATTTTCGTAAAATCGTGCAAATGTGAAGCAAACCTTTGAATATACTTTCAGAGCGAACATTTTTAACTCAAATCTTTGCTTCTGGAAGGTCCCTGGAACAACATATTTTCAGATTGGGATCGGCGGCCAATTACATATATATTTGGGGGTCCTTGAGAATGAGAATGTTTGAGGAATGACTGACATAGAAACAGGGTTTTTCATAAAACTTTCAGGATTTAGAAGGCATTTGTAGAATCGTCCTCAGGCCTAAATGGGTTTTAAACCTCTGAACTTGTGACGCGACAATGAAGTTGGAAGTCGAAACACATGCATGTCTATATTTTATCGATGTGTCATTCATTCGACGACCACAATCTCTGCTCCAGTGGGTGCATACATATCGTTGTGTTGATATTGGGTACTCTTTGCTTATTGGGAGAAATTGATATCCCTTGACCCGCCATGAGGCACAGCCGACCTCTGCAATCAGAACTGCAGACTCAAATCAAATGTTCCGCCGTAGTCTGAAAACCCACCTCTTCAGACTCCATCTTAGCCCTATAGCCTCGACGACCTTATACAGGCGTATGCATAGGCCCAACTTATGTAACTTGGATAGCATTTTATGTAGACATAGCACTCTATAGTGTATACGCATAGCTTCATTCTATAGATATTCCACTGTTAGGTTCTTAGCTTATTCATGAGGACTAGTTTTATGTATTTGATGTATTACCATGTTTTTGTTCTTGCTTACTGTAAATCACTCTGGATTACGTTAACTGTTAAGAGCGTCTGCTAAATGACTAACCTGTAAATTGTAAGATGTTTGGTCTCCTGGCCTCACTCCAACTTAACCTGAGGCCACTTCTACAAAGATCACAAAATATACTTTGTAGATGTATTTGTTAAACTGTACCGTTTAGATTATTGGTTTAAAGGACAACTTTAGTTTTTTCAACCAAGGTTCATGTTTTAGGTTGTTATTAAAGAAAGTAAAAGATGAGTGTACATTATTTTTCATTTGCTGCTTTCTTTCTTTCGTTCGTTTCTTTTTGTTTTTGACGGGGGGGGGGGGGGGGCATTCGAGCATGGGGCTAAATATATATATTTTTACAAAATATTTTGGTGATTTATTTTTTTATTATTTACTATAGTCCTAATAGACCCCAGGAAATTACATCTGGCCACAGAAGATCACAGGATCTACTGAATGTGAAGGAGGCCTACTGGGCGGAAGCCACACTGTGTGTCATAGGCTCAATATGCAGTTTGACACATTCAGTAGATCCCGTGATCTTTTGTGGCCAGATGTAATTTCTTGGGGTCTAGTAGGACTATAGTAAATAATAAAAAAATAAATCGCTATAAAATGTTAATTTAAAAAAGAAAAGAAAAAGAAAATACATATTTAGCCCCTTGTTCGAATGCCCCCACCCCCCCTGTCAAAAACTGCTAAAATCCCTAAAACAAAAGAAAGCAGAAAATGAAGAAAAATTAACACTCATCTTATACTTTCTCTAATAACAACCTAAAACATGAGCCTTGGTTGAAAAAAACTAAAGTTGTCCTTTAATGATCCTAGATTACTGAGGCAATACACTGTCTCTCTGCATTTGATGTTGCATGCGTTTACATTTACCTTGCTTACTGTAAATCTTACGTTTATACCGTGCTTACTGTAAATCACTCTAGATTACTGCCAAATGCCTGAGTTATAAATTGTATTTAGAGTGGGATCGCCTCTTGTCTGAGCGGTAGGTAGAACGCTGGGTCTGTTGCGAGGGAGACCTGGCTTCCGAATTCCAGGTATAGTGGGTATGCGCATGCGTAAAGTGAATGGCAGATCGAGTGACAAAGTGAATTTAACGTTGTTTAAAGTCATTTAATGCAATCAAATAAGACTTTTCTGTGTGCATGTATGTACGGGGCTGTCAAGGCCAGAAAGTAGTTTTTTGCCACTCAGTATGCATTCCCGCATAACTTCCGAGTATGATGATGATGTCACGCGCATACCCTCTATAGGACAGAAAGGTTTACGGAGCCCAGCTTTAAGAGCGTTCTACTTTCGGTGCATATTCCAAGGTCTCGTAAACGTCGGCCGTACTGTCCGTAACCATGTCGGCCTGCTGCACCGATGCAGCATACAGTACATATACAGTACATGCGCCGCGCAAAACCCATAACTCAATGTCATCCTTTGAAATTCAGATATTTGTTGAATGTTCCCTGTTGTTTAGCTGCTAAAAATACTCCTGGTGGGAAACTATAATGTGTGTGTACCGTGGAATGACTGTCTGTTCCCGGGCCATAAGACCTTATTGCTGTTGATGCTGTCGGGAAGAAAACTCGTATCTCCATATTTCAACTTTTTGAGTTAGTTTTTTTCACCCCCGTAAATTAACGCCGTACTTTTTCATACCACAGCGTATCAAAAGTATCAAAAGTGAAAGATCCACATAAGCTAGAAACGCTGCGTGTAGCGACGCGTTTTATTTTATTTGTTTAATCGATTCAGTATGGGAACCTCTTTTGGTGTTTCTAGCATTATGTTATGCTTTAGCTATTGAAAAATAGCAGATCTACAAGCTCACGACCTTGTAGGTCTGCTTTTTTTGAACAATCGCGAAAATGTGGCGCAAATCTTTGAATGTATATTCTTTCAGAGTGAACGTTTTTAACTCAAATCTTTGCTTCTGGGGGGGGGTCCATGGAACAGCATATTCTCAGATGGGGGTCGGCGGCCAATTACATATAATTTCGGGGGTCGATAGAACGACTGAAATAGTTTTTCAGAAAACTGTCGGGATTCAGAAGACATTTATAGAATCTTTTCTCAGGCCTAAATGGGTTAATCCTTTACAGTTTTGAACATATGAGGTTCTCCGCCCCGACCATAGAGACGTTGTATAACCTTTCTCTTGCCGCTCTGAGAAAACAAAGCGGTTCTGCTTTGCTGACGAGTGCAGCATAGCAGAAAATGATGCCATTAAGTTCCGGTAAACAACGTGTCAGTCACAAGTCAAGGCGCCGCGGCCGCAGAGGAAGAGTGCAAAACGTTGAGGTTATTCCTAAATCCCACCGCGTGTGTTTTTTGGCCTTTTGGCTGTTGTTTTGTGCCTTTTGGCTGTTTTGACAAGTGATTAGAAATAAAAAACGGGACTCCTTGGTTAGCAGCAGTGGTGGAAGCAGTACTCAGAAGAAAAAGTATAGCAATGATGTAGCAATGTAGAAAGTCTCTGGTATACAAGCTAAAGTCCTGCGTTCAAAACGTTACTTGAGTAAAAGTACACACGTTTTGCCGTTCAATTATACGTTCAATATCAAATGTAAAAGTATATGCATTATGCGATTGTGTGATGCTTTGGAATAGTTTTGAACACTACAACAAGCGATTACTTTTCACCACTGGGTCCTCAGTGTCTGTGACAGGTGGCTATGGGTTGGTGTGCAATGTTTTAGTACAGCATTTGACCAAGCTTCTGTACTGCATATACGCACGCACACACAGTCGCACACACACACACAAAATGAGCCATTTCCCTGATGTTAACTTTAATCCTGACCCTTGACACCGAGCTCAAACCGTGAAGCAGTTAGGTGAGGAAGCAGCGCTATAGGTTTTTATTGTTATTTTTTATTAATCTTCCTAAGCCGTGTGAGAGATTCTTGTATAAACAAAGGCATGTGCACTATAAAGTGCAGACGTGCAGGGCTTCCTGCTGCGTTTGGGCAGAGTTCGACGGGAACAAAGTGGATTCCACACATTCTGCGTGGGCGGAATCACATCTGTTGAACCACCTGCCACCTCCGCCGGATTGGTCACACTCTTTAAAACCAAACGTTCCCATGATCCTCAGGGTTAAGCCCCAAAGCAACGAAATAGCGGGGAAATTGCAGATCTACAAGCTCACAAGGCCTTCGCAAACGTAGTGAACGGCGCGCGGCGCCTTGTGACGTATTTAAAATTGAATCGTTATCAAACCAATAAAATATGGGGGCACGGTGGCACAGTCGGTAGTGCTGTCGCCTCACAGCTAGAACGTCCTGGGTTCGATTCCCGCTGGGGACGCTGTGGGTGCTGGGGGCATGCTCTCTCCTCCGCTTCATCAGTGCCCATACCTGAGGCGGGGTTGGCGAAAGGGCCTTTCTGTCTGGAGTTTGCATGTTCTCCATGTGTCCCCTAGGGTAGGTACCCTCACATGTTCTCCCCGTGTCCCCTAGGGTAGGTACCTTCACATGTTTTCCCCGTGTCCCCTAGGGTAGGTACCCTCACATGTTCTCCCCGTGTCCCCTAGGGTAGGTACCCTCACAAAAAACATGCAGTAATCCTGGTCTCTAAACTACCTCCCCCTGGCCAGCCGAGGCACCTTATGGAGGGGAAAGGAACTAGTCAGAATAACGTGTTCCTTCCACGTGCTACGTCCGGCCGGGGAAACTCTCCCCCGTCAGGTGAAAAGAAGCAGCTTGGACTCCTCATGCATAGGAGGAAACATGAGGTCTGTCTGCTGCCCCCCCCCCCCCCCAGGTTGGGGGGGCAGCAGACAGACGGAAGTGTAGCGCCCAGGATTACATTCAATAATTGACACTGGGTGAAAAATGGGTTGCACAATCGTGGGATAAAAATGATTGTGAAAATAAATAAATAAAATTAAATAATTGATCTACAAGCTCTAAAATACAATACAATAGTCGATCTACAAGCTCACAACGTGTCGCAGTGCGACACGTTGTGACCTTGTAGATCGGCTATTTTCAGAGGGCAACCAAGTGTAAAATCAGGGATTACGATGAGAATGAACAAAACGCAGGTGACCAACTCGTTTCGCCCTGCAGAGGCCTTGATTCATCAGGTATTAATTAATTAATCAGGTTCGTCATCAGGTATTCCGCTTTGATAGTTTTAGTTGACAACATGAACACTGTCAGTCGGCCTCCGGAAACAGTCCGCCCCTCAATGACGCAAAAGTGCCGGGTGTCGCCTGCGGATGACGAAAAATGACACCACGCGGAAGACATGGATATCATATAGAACCCACAGACAATAATTGGTCAGTCGCAAGCTGTGACAGCACAGCGTGAGCAAAATGACAAACGTTTGATATTTCTTACAGATGTCCCGATACTGTATCGGTATCGGCCCTTATTTGGTCATATCGGGTATTATCGGTATCGACAAATATGCCAGTCTAACCACTGATCCGACACAGGGGTTGACACTATGGCAGGTAAATAAAATGTTGGGGCATGTGGAGTTTGCTTTCTAGTTGCCCAAAGGGCATATTTGAGTGAGGAGTCTGCTATAAACACAACATGAGATTTATAGCTAGATATCTATAAACACTGTTCCCGGTCGGTGGACTTCAAAATAAGATATTTTTTCTCTTTTTATTATTATATATATTATTCTCTGGTATCGGTATTGGTATTGGCTAACACAGACATTGTGGTATTGGGATCGGATCGGAAACTAAAATATCCCAAATATTTATTCAACAAATGACTCCACAGGCCAACTAAAAACAGGTCCATTCATTTCAGGAGAGAGCTTTGCTAATATCGTTGTTGGTCTTCATGGTCAGAAACCTCCATATTTCATCTGTTTTTGGTATTGTATTGTATGCCCCGTTTTATACTTTGTTGCATGTCAAAATAAATAATGATTAATAACATATCTCCAAGCTCACAATGTGTCAAGATGCGACGTCTATTTATGCTATTTTGGAAATGGCCTGTCCGCGCTTTTTATTTTATTGTATTATTTTTTTAAACATTGAACCAATGAAATAATAATGTCAAAGAAAAAACAAAACAAAACAAAAACATATACCTGTATTAACATAATTATGCACATTTCCAGTTTTCATCTCCATTGTCTTTGGGCCTCCCAGCATTCTCTCCTGGCGTCTCATTTTGTTTGAACACCCCACCCCCCCTACCTCCCCCCATACCCTCCCCCCCCAGCCCACTCCCCCGCAGCATTCACTCGCTGTTTGTTCAATAAATCCAAGTGACGCCCCCCCCCACACACACACACACACACCCCCCTCAACAGATTAAGTTTGCAATGGCTTGCTGGGGTAGGTCACGGTCGTAATGTGCATCTGTCTCCTCGCCCCATTATTTGGGGCAATAAATTGCCACTGTGAAAACATCTAAATATTAAATATGACAGACGGCGCAAGGAGATGAAGACAGTGTGTCACCGGACACTCGGCCGTGCCGTGCCGTGAGGCCCCCCCCCCCCCCCCCCTCCCCGGGCTTGTCTGCAGGGCGACCGCGGCACTGGCTTGTTATTTTTCTGACCCCTGTCCCCCCCGCCCCCCCGTCCCCACGAGCCTGTGTGTTGCAACCGTAGACGGCTCGCCGAGGTCAATCCCACCTAATTCTGCGCCGATGGAAGCGCCACAGCTGGCCTAATTGCTGCCCGTGTCCGCCGTAGTTCTGACTGCATGGCACTCGTCCTCGCATTCTGTCCTTGTTTTTTTCACATTCCCAGCTCACCAGAGCCCCAACAATGGTGTCAGATTATTGTTTTCTTTTGGGGGGGGGGGGGGGGGGAGCTTGTAGATCTGCTATTTTTAGGGGGGGTGGGGGGGGGGGGGAGTGTTTACATCGGCTGCATAATACTGAAATAATAGCTGATAATGCTGTGTCGTCCCTGCGTATACCAGAAGCCACACTCATGGATAGTTCTGCTCTGTTCTGTTCTGAGGGCATCAACGTTATCTTTGTCTCTCTCTCTCTCTCTCCCCCCTGATTTCTGGGACTCAGGGGAGAGGCCCGCAGAGTCTGCGGAGCTAGACACAACAGATGAACTGACGTCATTGTTTTGGCCTTTGAGCTGACACAGGCTGTGGTTTCTGACAGTACGGCATAGTAGAGGGGAGGAGGAGAGGACTGTCTGTGTAGATTTCACTTTTTGAGGGGCGCTATAGCCGCTCCTATGTACAGCTTTTGTCCCCACACGTCTCATATTTGACATTGACATTGACAGTGAAAGGAGAAATTAGGTCAAATGTCCGCCAAATATGACCTCACCCTCACTTCACAGTTCTTTTTTTTATGTTTCCAAGATTTTGTAGAAACTTTGGAAATGTTTCAAAAACATTTAGACTTTCTTCTTATTTTTGACATGTGGCCTGTTGTGAGCTGTGTTTTTCTGTCTTTACCCTCGTCGCAGTGTTAACTTTTTCCACAATACTTTGATTTAGTCTTTTGAATAACACACCCCTATTTAGTCTTCTTAGTCGACTTAGTCTTTAGTCTTAGTCAACAAAATGAACACTGCATCGTCGCAATAAATGCCACGCACGTCTCTGCTCCATATTTTGAAACTTGTTTCAGAACGTTATTAACTATGAAATTGAATTGCATTGAGCTTTCAGATTGGCTATTTTCCACCGAAACAGGGCTTACCACCATATAGCGCCTTTATCCAATGCGCTTTACATATAGATTGTGCATTACATTCACCCATTCACACACACACCGCCGAAACCATGCAAGGCACCAACCAGCACATCAGGATCAATTAGGGGTTCAGAGTCTTGCTCAAGGACACTTCGACACTAACTCTGGGGGAGCCCGGGTTCGAACTGGCAACCTTGCGGTTACCATCCGGCCACTCTACCCCTGAGCCACCGCCACCGCTCACTCACAAGAAACTCACTCACAGTGGGGAGCCGTGCTACTTAGCCACATTATTCAGGTTTGATCAAGCCAAGGTCAAGGTCAAGATCAAGATCAACAGGAACATCTGGTGAAAGTGTATTAACCCAGCCCAGTGGTCTGTGTATGCCAGCCCAGCCCATCCCAGACAGACTAGACTAGGGTCTAATCTGCTCTTCCATTAACACGTGCTAATAGAGAACCACTTCTATCTACACGCCTGCCAAGGTCCCCCACAGATGACTTTGCAATGGCTGGCTGGCTGGCTGGCTGGCTGACTGGCTGAGTGGCTGACTAGCTGGCTGGCTGACTGGCTGGCTGAGTGGCTGACTAGCTGGCTGGCTGAGTGGCTGGCTGACTGACTGACTGACTGACTGACTGACTGACTGGCTGGCTGGCTGGCTGAGTGGCTGGCTGGCTGGCTGGCTGGCTGGCCGGCCAGTTTACTACAGCCAGGCTGCTGAGGCGGACATATTTGAGATCATCCCATGTAATCACTTTAACCCTGGCATGCCTAGTATTTTGGGCATGTCATTATTGACATCTTTCCAAACCGTTCCAGAATATCTTTCTAATATTTTCTAATAATGTGTATAGAAATGTGCCAGATGAGTAAATAAATAGTCAACGGAATCAACAGTGCGCGAGGAGGAACACTCACGGTGGCGTGGAGCCTGCCTCTCTTGTTCATGGCCAGGAATCTGTTGCTGTGGACGCCTCTGACTCCGATGACTCCCTGGGACACGGCGAACAGCTCCAGGACACCTGCATGGGGCAGGAAAGCAGTGCTTCATGTCATGGCAGCCGACCCCCATCTGAAAATATGTTGTTCCAGAGGGACCTTCCAGCAAAGATTTGAGTTAAAAAGGTTCTCTCTGAAAGAATATATTATATATATATATATTCACAGATTTGCGACACATTTTCACGATTAAAAAAAAAATCTACAAGCTCATAGCGCGGCACTATGAGCTTGTAGATCTACTATTTTTCAATAGCTTTTTGATTGATTGATTGATTGAAATATTTATTAACAGTTTGCAGAATTACAGTACATTTCAAGCACAGCTCAATACAAAGACTGTTAACTGTGAGTGGACGACCCAATAAAGCATTACACTTGTTTACAAGAGGGTCCACCTTGTTCAATTCATCAAAACATTTAGAGACTTACAAATAGACACTTCTATATAGCCAAATAACAGAACAGGAATTCATCATAAAGGAGAAAGATAATGTAACATAAAGTAAAACATAATGCTTGAAACACCAAAAGGGGTTCCATCCCAAAATGGGAAACAGAGAAAGTATTTTTTTTATCAGCTTGCAGAGCTGATCAATGTGAGCCCTGAGTACTAGTAGCGATGTAGTGATTGGCTGGCCTCTAGTCTAAGCCAATGGGAGACTAGCCCTATACGGCCAATGGGAGCGTAAAATGAAACCAAATGGACCCGTAACCACTGAGCTATACTGTATATACAGTACGTGCCCTAAGAGGGAATTTCATAGAATAGACGCACGCACACACACACACACACACACACACACACACACACACACACACACACACACACACACACACACACACACACACACACACACACACACACACACACACACACACACACACACACACACACACACACACACACACGCGACAGACCGATCCAAAACATCCTCGTTCCCATTCCACTGCACCTGTCACACTTCCACAAATAGTGTACCTGCTAACATCCTCTAAGCCACACAAACGAGAGGCACGTCAACCAGGTGGCCCGCCGGCAGGCCGGCCCGCTACACTCTATTTACAGTGCTGTAGAAAGAAACCAAGTACATGTACTCAAGTATACGGCATTTCTTTAAAAAAAGAAATGCAGTTTTTAACTGGTATTATGAACTAGCTGTTAGGGTTTAGTAAGATAGGACCCAAAAGCAGAACTCAGAACCAGATGAAGGCAAACTCAGGTATTTATTCACAAAAACAGGAAAAAACAAAATAGGCATGGGGCTGTATAGGGCTATGTTGAGCTGGTCGGCAGGCAGGCAGGCAGGCGGCGTAGAACACTGGGGGCACAAGGAGACGAGGAGTTAGAAAAATATTTGATCGCAAGGAAAAAACGTAGAACTCAGAGGCACCGTGACTTTACCGATAGTAACTGAATAAACTGGCAAGGGCTGGAGTGAAGAGCCAGGTCTTATAACAGCTGGGCTTGATGAAGAGGTGTGTAGTCCCACAGGAGGTAGATACCACGTCACAGCCCAGGTAGCCAGTCACATGCCCATGCCAGACCGCAGACCATATAGGGAAAAGGAAAAAAAACAGAAACACAACAGAAAAACAGCCCGCCCATAACAGCACCCCCCCTCAACGGGAGCCTCCTGGCGACCCACCAGGCTTCTCAGGATGGGCTAGGTGAAAGTCTCTGACCAGCTGAGGGTCCAGGATGAAGGACCGACGAACCCAGGACCTCTCCTCCGGACCGTATCCTTCCCAGTCTATCAGATATTGATAACCCCGGCCACGGCGACGAACATCCAACAGCCGCTGGACAGTATATGCAGGGTGGTCATCTATGATCCGGGCGGGCGGAGGGGGCTTGGAAGGAGGGCAGAGAGGACTGGAGGATACTGGTTTAAGTTGAGACACATGAAAAGTAGGATGAATCCTCATAGAGCTTGGCAGCTTCAATCTGACAGCAGATGGATTGATGACACGTTCCACCACAAAAGGCCCAATATAGCGTGGGGCCAATTTCTTAGATTCTACTCTGAGTGGGACATCCTTGGAAGAAAGCCAAACACTCTGACCTGGTTTGTATTTGGGAGCCTCTACCCGATGGAGGTCAGCGACCCGACGATTGTTCTCAGCAGAGCGTAGTAGAGCAGCGCGTGCATCTTTCCAAACCCTACGACATCTGCGAAGGTTCAATTGGACGGAGGGAACAGCCAATTCCTCTTCCTGGGAGGGAAACAACGGTGGCTGATAGCCTAAAGAGGCCTCAAAGGGAGACAGTCCTGTGGCAGCACTGGTTAGAGAATTATGTGAATACTCCACCCAAGCCAGATGTGTACTCCACGAAGCAGGGTTGGCAGCCGCAACACACCGTAGGGCAGCCTCCAGATCCTGGTTAGCCCTCTCCGTTTGGCCGTTGGACTGGGGATGGAAACCAGACGATAAACTCACAGTTGCACCCAATGCTTTACAGAATGATTTCCAAACATGAGATACAAATTGAGGACCCCTGTCTGAAACAATGTCCAATGGAATACCATGAAGGCGGAAAACGTTGTTCACCAATAGATCAGCAGTTTCATAGGCTGTAGGGAGATTTGGAAGGGCCACAAAATGAACTGCCTTAGAAAAACGGTCAACAATGGTGAGAATGACAGTGTTACCTTGGGAGGTGGGCAACCCAGTGACGAAGTCAACTGCTATATGGGACCAGGGACGACTGGGAACAGGTAATGGATGCAACAGACCAGCAGGTGGACGATGAGAAGCCTTCCCCCTGGCACAAATGGAGCAGGCGGAGACGAATGCCCGGGTATCTGCCTCCATGGAAGGCCACCAAAAGTGACGCCTGAGGAGTGACACAGTGCGGTTCCTTCCCGGATGACACGCAAGTTTGGAGTTGTGTGTCCATTGAAGGACCTGAGAACGAGCTGAATCGGGAACAAACAGGCGGTTAGGTGGGCCATTACCCGGATCCGGCTGTGCTCGCTGAGCCTCCCTTACTGCAGATTCAATCTCCCAGGAAACAGCTGCCACCACTGAGGAAGGGGAGACGATGGTGTCTGGACTGGGAGGCTGCTCCTCAGGAGCGTGCTGGCGGGACAGAGCATCAGGCTTGACATTCTTAGACCCAGGACGATAGGTAATGGTGAAGTCAAACCTTCCAAAAAACAAGGCCCAACGAGCTTGGCGAGAATTTAGACGTTTGGCTGACTGAATATAGGCCAAGTTCTTATGGTCAGTCCACACAATAAATGGGTGCTCAGCTCCTTCTAACCAATGCCTCCACTCCTCCAATGCCAATTTCACTGCTAGCAGCTCCTTGTTACCAACATCATAGTTACGCTCGGAGGAGTCAAGGGTATGAGAAAAAAAAGCACAAGGGTGCACCTTCTGATCCTGGCTGGACCGCTGAGAGAGTACTGCCCCCACCCCTATATCAGATGCATCGACCTCCACAATAAACTGCAGGGAGGGATCAGGATGAACTAGAATAGGAGCAGTGGTGAACAGATGTTTGAGCTCATAAAAAGCCTGCTCTGCTTCTGGGGTCCAACGAAATGGGACAAGTGTGGAGGTGAGCTTATTAAGAGGCGCCACGACTTTGCTATAGTTCTTCACAAAGCGGCGGTAAAAATTTGCAAACCCCAAAAATCGTTGAAGTAGCTTACGGGTAGTGGGTGTAGGCCACTCTGCAACTGCTTTGACCTTCCCTGGATCCGCTCTCATCTGTCCTTTCTCCACAATGAAGCCCAAAAAACTGACCGTATCGACGTGGAACTCGCACTTCTCGGCTTTCACGTAGAGTTTATTCTCCAACAGCCTTTGGAGAACCTGGCGGACATGGGAAGCGTGGTCAGACATGTTCTTGGAAAAAATAAGAATATCATCAAGAAACACAAACACAAAACGATTCAGGAAGTCCCTTAACACATCGTTTACCAAGGCTTGAAAAACCCCAGGAGCATTGGTGAGTCCAAAAGGCATTACCAGGTATTCAAAATGACCCAATGCCGTGTTAAAGGCCGTCTTCCACTCATCTCCTTCTTTAATTCTGACCAGATGATAGGCGTTCCTGAGATCCAATTTAGTGAACACAGTTGCTCCATGGAGAAAATCAAAAGCAGAGTTCATTAAAGGCAGAGGATACTTGTTTTTCACTGTGATGTTATTAAGCCCTCTATAGTCAATACAAGGGCGCAAAGTACCTTCCTTTTTGGCCACAAAAAAAAACCCCGCTCCCACAGGAGAGGAAGATGGGCGAATAATTCCTGCAGCTAAAGAGTCTTTAATGTATTTTTCCATGGCCTCCCGCTCAGGACGTGACAGATTGTAAAGTCTACTAGACGGCATAGGGGCACCAGAGAGCAGATTAATTTCACAATCATAAGGACGATGAGGCGGTAGAGAGAGAGCCAGATCCTTGCTAAAAACCTGTCCCAGGTCATTATAATTAGCAGGAATGGAGGACAAATCAACAGTTTCAGGACGAGAGGCAACAGTGACCTCAGCTGGGGGCAGAGCAGATCGCAGGCAGGAAGAGTGACAAAACTGACTCCAGCTAATAATCTTTCCAGTAGACCAGTTAATGTGAGGGTTATGTAGTCTTAGCCAAGGAGAGCCCAGCACAAGGGGTGTTTGAGGAGAGATAATTATCTTGAACTGAATTAACTCCCTGTGATTGCCAGATAGGACCAAAGACACAGGTACAGTTTGATGGGTTACACGGGCCAACAATCTCCCATCCAAAGCATTAGCAGTAAGTGGTCTTTCCAACTGAATAAGAGGGATCTTAGCCTGGTCGGCAAAATGACTATCCAAAAAACTGTCATCTGCACCCGAGTCTACAAGAGCAAAAAGTGGCAAAGGGACCTGATTAACACATAAAGTAGCTTGAATCTGCATTCTGGTTTTGGATAGGGTTGAACAATCTGCATGGCTCACCAGTACCCCCACCTCTACTGACGAGCCCGGTCTTTTGGTCGGGTGGGGCAGGCAGCGCGCAGGTGACCTAATTGACCACAGTACAGGCACTCACCCGCCCGGAACCGACGAGAGCGTTCATCAGGGGATAAGTGGGCTCGACCCATCTCCATGGGCTCCTCTTCATCTGATTGCCGCGAGGGGTGAGATTTCACAACAGGTGGTGAAGGGAGAGAGGAAAGCGGAGGACGAGGACGGCTCCCTTTCTCTCTGCGTCGCTCACGCAGCCTGTTATCCAGCTTAATGGCAAGAGAAACAAGGGATTCAAAGTCAGTGGAATCATCACGAGAAGCAAGCTCATCCTTCATCTGTTCACTGAGAGCATTAATAAAAACCCCACGAAGAGACTGGTCACACCACCCCGCATCAGCAGCTAGGATTCGGAAGTCCACAGAGAAGTCTGCCACACTCTTGGAACCTTGATGAATATATAGCAGACGTTTAGCAGCATCACCACTGTGATCCGGATGATCAAAAACTCCCTTCATTTTTGACACAAAATCATTGATTGTGAGCATAGTCAAAGGTTGATTAGAATTTGCTGCCTCTGCCCAAGCCAAAGCCCTTCCTCTCAATAGCCCCATTACATAATGTACCTTAGATCGATCCGTAGGAAAGGTAAGTGGTCTTTGCATAAACACCATGGAGCATTGGAGAAAAAAACCACGACACTTATCCACATCACCGGAGAATGGCTCTGGGTCCGGAGCATATGAATCTCTGTCAGCAGGTTGCTGTGGGTTGGGCGGAGCAGCCGGAGCTGGTTCTGCAGGATTGAGTTGAGAAGTTAACAGGTTCATGCCAGCGGATAATTGGCCAATCTGATTTATCATGAGTTGATTGTTGTTAGAAAGTTCTTGCAAAGCTTGTTGGTGTTGTCCCAATAGCCTTCCTTGGTTCTCAAGAATTTTCCGTAAATCTGGTTCTGGGTCAGCTGAGTCCATAGTGGCCAGTTTATTCTGTTAGGGTTTAGTAAGATAGGACCCAAAAGCAGAACTCAGAACCAGATGAAGGCAAACTCAGGTATTTATTCACAAAAACAGGAAAAAACAAAATAGGCATGGGGCTGTATAGGGCTATGTTGAGCTGGTCGGCAGGCAGGCAGGCAGGCGGCGTAGAACACTGGGGGCACAAGGAGACGAGGAGTTAGAAAAATATTTGATCGCAAGGAAAAAACGTAGAACTCAGAGGCACCGTGACTTTACCGATAGTAACTGAATAAACTGGCAAGGGCTGGAGTGAAGAGCCAGGTCTTATAACAGCTGGGCTTGATGAAGAGGTGTGTAGTCCCACAGGAGGTAGATACCACGTCACAGCCCAGGTAGCCAGTCACATGCCCATGCCAGACCGCAGACCATATAGGGAAAAGGAAAAAAAACAGAAACACAACAGAAAAACAGCCCGCCCATAACACTAGCCTCTTCAATAAAGGCTTTTAAACTTTCTTTTTCCTTAGTTGCAAGTTTTCAGCTCCTCCAAAAACCACCTTCTTATCACTTGTTTTGTTTTGAACTTCAAAACAAACAGTTATGGCTTATTACGGCTTATTCAGACAATAATAAAATAATCACCAAACAAAATTTGTACTGTTTTTTATATCTTGTTTTTTTTCTTTCTGTTTAATACAAGATACACAAAAATGTATGAAGTTTGGTGATGCTCAATATTGTCTGAATCTTTGTGTTTGTTTACGTACTAAAAAAGTGACTGAGTGTGTGTGTGTGTGTGTGTGTGTGTGTGTGTGTGTGTGTGTGTGTGCGTGTGTGTGTGTGTGTGTGTGTGTGTAGACTGGACAAGTTTGTTAACCCCCTAGTGTAGTGTAGACAGACAGACAGACAGACAGACAGACAGACAGACAGACAGACAGACAGACAGACAGACAGACAGACAGACAGACCTCAGATGGTTGGGTTCACAGACAGACAGACAGACAGACAGACAGACAGACAGACAGACAGACTCACTCAGATGGTTGGGTTCATGGCTGCCGTTGACTCTCCCGTCTGTGTGTATCTGGAGGTGGAAGCCGATCCCCACCCTGCAGTACAGCCTGCAGGCTCTGCGGCCGGAGCGGATCCCCTGCACACCACCCCACACCACGTAGGGGGGGAAAGGAACTATGAGTACATTTACTCATGAAGATCAGCTGATCCACGCCACGGCACCCCACGCCACGCCACGTACGGGGAAAAGGAACTATGAGTACATTTACTCATGAAGATCAGCTGATCCACGCCACGCCACCCCACACAACGCCACCCCACGCCACGCCACGCCACGTACGGGGGAAAGGAACTATATATGAGTACATTTACTCATGAAGATCAGCTGATCCACGCAACGCCACCCCACACCACACCACGTAGGGGGGAAAGGAACTATGAGTACATTTACTCATGAAGATCAGCTGATCCTCTGCACGCCACGTACGGGGGAAAGTAACTATGAGTACATTTACTCATGAAGATCAGCTGATCCACGCAACGCCACCCCACACAACGCCACCCCACGCCACACCACACCACGTAGGGGGGAAAGGAACTATGAGTACATTTACTCATGAAGATCAGCTTATCCACGCAACGCCACGCCACACAACGCCACCCCACGCCACGCCACACCAAAGGGAAAAGGAACTAAGTAGATTTACTCAAGTCATGCTGTAGAGCTATAGTAATCAAAATGCTGACTGTGCTTGATGAGCATTTCCTTTCCATTTTCCATCTAACCCTATCCTGGACTGGAGGCAGAAGGTTGGGTTTTGTTTACTTTTAGTAGACTAATTACTTACTTAGGCCTACAAGTATTTGACATGCATGCTTACTTTGCAGATTACAAAATCATGATAATAATTTAAAAAAAAATCGAATCAGATCATCAATTTTTTTAATGTTTGAGAATTTTGAAATAGGCCTATATATATATATATATATATATAGCACCTGACGAAGCTCACGGCGAAACGCGTCATGCTAATAAATAAGTTGTTGCAGTAAAGTTGTCCGTCTCTGTTCCCTGGAGTGTGCGGTCCCTTCCTTGGAAGGTTTTTCTCTTTTTTGATGTCTATGCCTTAACTAGACTTGCACCTCCTATACGGGTCTTTTTGGATGTGCAGGAGTCCCTTTTTTGTCTCATATATATATATATATATATATATATATATATATATATATATATATATATATATATAGCCTACCGGTATTTTTGCGCAAACAAAAAAATAAATCAATTGTAAAATTGCTTTTGCTACTTTTATCCTACTGTAGCCTAATCGTTTTATTTTTTTTACAATATTTTGTAGGTCTACTCGAATTAAAAGAAAAGCTAGCCTACAAAACAGGCCCTTTTTTACTTGTAACAGTGTAGGCCTATTTGTAGGCTTGCCTTACACTACTATTGATTGGTTGATTGATTGATTGATTGATTGATTGAAGTATTCATTAACTGTTGGCAGAATTACAGTAGCCTAGGCCAACATTTCAAGAACAACAACAATACAAAAAACTGTCAATTCATCATAACAATACTATTTCTATGGCATTGATATACTTTTATGCTAAAATGTCAATATCTAATCGCTCCACTTCTCCCAGCAGTAGGTATAGTGTATGAGTGTCTGTCTGTCACCTGCTCTTCGTCCCCCGCAGCCTCCCGGTTCTCGGCCACCCTGCGCCGGCCCACCGCTGCTCCTCCGACGGCGTAGATCACCCAGTGAGCGACGACGGTGACGATATACCAATAAGGAGGAACATTCATTCTTCCGCAGACGGGACTCCGGGAGAATTCGCTCCTATATACTTTTTACTTTAGGCCAATACTTCTTCTTCCTCTCAGACTCCTTCTATAGCATGCTGTCGACTCGTCGGCTTCTGTGCGCACGAGAATAAACGCCACTGGTACGAACGGCGAACGCACGCAGTACGCACGCACACGCATGCGGTCCACCGTCCTCCGGTCCCATGCATGCATGCATGCAGACAGACGGCGCAACAGCAACAGCAGCTTCGCTCCTGGGCATTATATTATATTATGGCTGGTTGGTTGGCTGCAGTTGGCTCGCTCGAGTCAAGAGAGAGAGAGAGAGAGAGAGAGAGAGAGAGAGGATCGTCGCGTCGCTCCTGTCCTGCTATTTATAACAGCAATGATCTCACTGCTGCCTTGACTTGAAGCATGGCCGGGACTCTAAAGGACGCTTCCAAGTCCAACTAACGGTTTCTTTCTGATGATTGAACAATCAAACAAACGACAATCGTGGTTTATTTCTTTAATATCGATCCGAGAGACGAGGGCAGAACGGACTAGCCTACTAGTCCCGGAGAGAGGAGACGAGAGCGCACGTTGGTTTACCCGGCGACTCTTCCGTGCCAGAAACGCGCGGCGCGCGGCATTTTACGCACGCCGTGGCATCGTTTTAATAGAGCACATGCAGGGTCCGGACTCCGGGCGGACGCTGATCATTCAGAAGTGAGAAGGATAGAGAGGAGAGTCCCTTTATTAGTGAAACGGGCCAGCCTATAGGATTCTACTTGGAGTGACTTTTCCTTTTTTTGGATGGACAGGTATCAGTCAAAAGGGAGACATCGAAGAGGAAGGAGTCGAAGGACGGGTGGGGAAGGATTATGGAATGTCAGAACAGGTCAGCTCCATATATGGAGATGTAAGGGTTTGAGGTTTGAGGTCAGATGTTGCTGGCTGGCTCCATATATGCAGATCTATATAGGTGATGATCCAGTCTTCTCCATGTATGGCTATCCAGGGTTTGATGAGGTCAATGTTGTGATCTTCATATATGGAGTGTGACAGGTGTGACGGACTGCCGGCCATATATGGTGACGTGACAGGCTGACTGACTGACAGGTTTTGCAGGTTTTAATAGTAATCTGTGACCTACAGTAGCAAAACAACATAGAAATCAGCCTTATATGTTAACTATCATTTAGCTGCATGGGGATGCCCTGGAACTGCCTCATGGGGGACCCCTGGGGGTCGCCGGACCACACTTTGGGAACCACTGGTATAGATCACCAATTTGCAGCACGTGACACATAAGTACGACGGCTGGACGGGCGTGAGGCCCATTGTATAATTGTCTTTCTCACAGACATAGCCTAGAGAGAGACTATATATATGGGCCCCCATTACCTTGAATGTAAACAGTACAAGGCAGCGTGTAAAGGTCCCACCATGTGTAGCGGCGGACATTGATTCCAGTAACAGTGAGGTAATCCCCCTCCTGGCCTGTATATAAACAAGGATGATCCTGACTGATACTGCCGCCCAATTGATCCCAGCTTTTAGCAGCTTTTTTAGTCTAAGCAAAGATCAGACACTATATGTGGGGGGGGGGGGGGGGGGGTCCCCCCCGTCTCTCCTCCCCTGGAGACGTTGATGGGTCAGAGGGCGTCGCTGGGATCATGTCTGTTTCTCTGACATACATACAGCTCAGAGTTAACCGGGTTAACCCCCTAATTAAACCCTATACATGATTCGTCTCTGTCGGTAGAAATGTCCAAGAGAGATACTTTTCAGGATTCAAATGTAAAAATAGTGAGCTTATAATATCTGCTAGTTTTGATGCTCCTAATATGATAATGCAGTTAATTTAAGAAGAGAAGAAAACACCACAGTGCAGCCGCGTGAAGTGAGTGGTGCAACTCCGTGTGGGGGTCCCCGGGGGGGGGGACCCCGGAAGTTCCAGACCCACGGGAATGATCCCAGGGTATAGCGGCCCGGTTCTGGTGAGCCGCCCCGCGTCCCAAACGGTAGAGAAATGACAGAGTTATACCGTGTGATCTTCCCTGCAGTCTGCACCAATCTGAAGAACTCACCTGCCAGCGAGGAGCAATACTTGTCCTAATAAGGCCCTTTCTCGGCCCCACCCCTCTCCCACTGTTTACATTGTGTTTAGTTTCCAAGATGGCCGCAGCACCAGGATGGGGATGGGGCGGAGGTTAGCGGCCGGGGTCGATATATGCCTTTACTGAGCTGCATTCAAGACACTTGCCTTGTGTCTGACACCTGACTTGTGTCTGAACACAGCTTTGAGGGATCTGTTCTGCCCACCCTCCCCCCCATCAAACAAAATGTTTGGTCAAACCATATGGGCCATATGGGACCTTTGTTGTATTGTAATGCATTTGAGCGGCCATTAAACACAGACACAAGACAGGTGTCTTGAATGTGTGAACGCAGCCCAGTAAGGGCATATGTCGACCCCACCCTCTCACCTCCGCCCCACCCCCTCCTGGTGCTGCGGCGGCCATCTTGGAAACTAAACACAATATAAACAATTGGAGAGGGGTGGGGCCGAGAAAGACCCGCCCAACACTCCCCGCAGACAGGTGCCTTCCCCCCCCAGCCCCGTAGGAACTATACGTGCCGTGACCATTCGCACCCTCCCCGCCCAACATCCCTCCCCCGCCGAACGTGTGCCAAATTGTGTTTGTGCATACACTCGACGAAGCCTGGATGCACCAGGATGGATTCTAACCAACAACACCCTCCGCGGTGGCAGGTTATAGGGACTTAACCCTTTCTGACCCGAGATCAGATTCATACGAGGTTTCCACTGGACACACACTGGTCTGATTAACCCATTCTGACCTGAGATCAGATTCTAAAAATGTCAGTGGTTCTTCGATTTTTCAAAAAATAGCAGACCTACAAGCTCGTAGCGCGCCACTCGGTGGCGCGCTATGAGCTTGTAGATCTGCTATTTTTCAATAGCTAAAGCATAACATGATGCTAACACAAAAATGGGTTCCTGTTGAGAATGGGTTAAAAAGAGTGTAATAATCATACCGTATAGCCATAGAAGGATGAGTTTTATGTTATCTCTGCGTGACGTGTTTGGGCCAGATAGATTGTGTATAAATACATATTTTGTGGCCACTCAATAATTGATGATGTCAACGGGGGATTATTCGGACACTTGCTATACAGTACAGTGGAAAGAGCAGCGTCACATGCATTAACAGTAGACACGGTGACTAAACAGTGGATGCAAATACATGCATATACAGTACAGTATGACAGTACAGTATGACTGAATAGGTCATTCATTATGAAAAGGATATGCAAGTCCTGTTTAGTCCCGTCACGTCATATAGAGCATAGCAGTGGCATGGTTTTCTGGTTCCATTGAAAGAATGCCTATAATATTTTCCCGTAGAGATTCACAAAACATAATACATTATTTTAAGCCTATAATAATAATAATAATAATAAAACTTTATTTGTATAGCACCTTTCATGACATGAAATGCAGCTCAAAGTGCTTTACAGAACAATGGAGAATAAAAGAAAAGCAAGGCAACGACATTAAAAAACAAGCAGTAATGCAGTACAGTGAGGACATGAAAAAATAAAAAAATAAAAGATCAATTAAAGGCAATGTTGTAGAAGTGGGTCTTGAGCTATAGAATCAAGCCGTCCATTATCCTGGTGAATCATGAACATAAAACCTTTGATGTACACTACATCTTGACAT
Source organism: Protomyctophum parallelum (assembly GCF_964188405.1). Classification (NCBI taxonomy): domain Eukaryota; kingdom Metazoa; phylum Chordata; class Actinopteri; order Myctophiformes; family Myctophidae; genus Protomyctophum; species Protomyctophum parallelum. The sequence goes on from NC_139710.1 coordinate 35,333,891, forward strand.
AATGTAATATTACATATTGCTATAATTGAGTCATGCACGTTTTCGCCTTTTAACCTTTTTTTTTGGAAGGCATTCAGAAAGTTCTTTTTTGTTTGTTTTTTTCCTCCACCGACCTAAGTGGTCGTTGGGTGGCCTGGAGTGGGGGGAGGTGGGGGGGGTATCTGCTTTTCCTCACAGGACCCGGCAGTGATCTATCTGTCTGTCTGTCTGTCTGTCTGTCTGTCTGATGTGCCCCACTCGTTGTGGTGTCTGATGAAGTCGGGTTGCCTTTCAGGACATGGAATGAGGCCGGCGTGACAGAGAGAGAGTGAGAGAGAGAGAGAGAGAGAGAGAGAGAGAGAGAGAGAGAGGGGGAGAGAGAGAGGGAGAGAGAGAGAGAGAGAGAGAGAGAGAGAGAGGGGGAGACAGAGAGGGAGAGAGAGAGAGAGAGAGAGAGAGAGAGAGGGGGAGAGAGAGAGGGAGAGAGAGAGAGGGTGGTGTTTAACATGCCAGTTGTGACCTCAGCGCAAAACATCGTCTGTACTGTATATGTGGAGATGCACTTCAAAGGAGGGGGGGTTGGGGGGGGTTACAACATAGTAACCTGACCACATGCTGGTCAGTTCAGCGGGGGGGGGGGGTTACTGCCACACGCGATGTGTGTCACGCAGTGTTGTTTTTGGCAGCAAATTTCCATTTTAGTTTTAGTCATAGTCTCTTGAATAGTTTTTCATATAGTTTTAGTCACATGGAACCTGGAATGTTTTAGTGTTTAGTCTAGTTTTAGTCGACTAAATATCATACGATTTTAGTCGACTAAATCTACAGTTGATTTAGTCGACTAAAATGTATATTGGCTGTCGTAATGACTTGCTGAAAATAGCCGATCTACAAGCTCACGACGCGTCGCAGCGTGACGTGTTGTGAGCTTGTAGATCAGCTATGTTCAGCATGCAACCAAGTGTAAAATGACCTATAGGCTATAGTGGATCTCTTGTCCACTAGTCCCTTTTTTTTTGTCTAGTTTTTATTTGTTGCCGAAATTGTCAATATATTTAGTCTCAGTTTGAGCTTAAGTCTTCCATTTAGTTTTTGTCAGTGGAAAAAGGTAGTCGACAAGCATTTTTCATCTTAGTTTCAGTTGACGAAAACAACACTGCTGCTGTGAACACATTGCAGTCGAGTCACTTGGAAGGGAGCAGTGGCGTGCACAGACATTTAGAGGGGCAGCTGGTGCTCAAGTGTAAAAAGGGCACCTTGTGCAGCGCGTGGAACCGACCGGTTGCCTTAATAGTGTGAGTTTTATAGATTTCCGGGCCTAAATAATATATTAGAAGCTTTTTATCAAGAATTGATCAATGTCACCATGGTACACATACTGTACAACGAAAAACAACTTTTTTTGTTATTTTTAAGTGGTGCAACCACTTCTACATCCAGCTTGCAATGTCCGTGTGCCTGTTTGTGTACCTGTGTCTGTGAGCATGAGTGGTGCATGCGTGAAATTGGAACGAGAGAAGTATGTGACATGGCTGCCACCTGCTGGACGCAGGAGTTGCACCACTTGGTTCACACTGGTGTGCTTTTTTCTTCCAAAAGGGCTCATTGCCAAAAGGGCAGGGGGCACCCCTAGTGTCTATCTGTGCACGCCACTGAAAAGGAGTCTTGGGTTGCGGGTCTACGTGATCCAGTAGCTCTGTTGAATGACATTATGCACAGCACAGAGTGACAGACCACTCACACTGCGGCTTATACTGGGACAGCTGTGTGATGTTTCCATGCCAATACACACACACACACACACACACACACACACACACACACACACACACACACACACACACACACACACACACACACACACACACACACACACACACACACACACACACACACACACACACACACACACACACACACACAGTCTGCGTGCACACGGTGGGTTTCCGTAAATGTAAAGTACTTGAGGCATGCGGACGGGAGGAAGTCGTAGGGATGCGTGCTAAGTGGTGCCATGAACCCGCCTTGAGCTGATTCTCAGTGGAGGCTTTGCCACCTACAGTCACCTGCTCGCGAACTAGACCAGCGCTTACAATGAGCTGTATCTATGCAGCATGCACGCCATTTTGGAAAGAACTTAATTTGGGGCCACTTCTCTGCTTCCTTCACAGGTGTTACCGATGTCACTATTAATGAGGGCTCTGTTCCATTCCGGTCAAACAGAGTCAGGGGTGCTGCTATTGTGCATGTTGGCTCACTGGGAAATAAATGGTGCATTTATATAAAAATCACACTTGTGTGAACTGAGCGGTGCAGCTCCCCCCCCCACCCCTCTCTCTCTCTCTCATTAGCAGGCAACATTGCAGCACTATCCCTCTATGTTTCTGGCGCCCCCTACTGGTACCCTATAGTCATATACTGGTGCTCATGACCACATGGGTACATACCACACACATGGGTACATGGGTACATAGGTGTACACGGACATTGCTGGTTGTAGGAGTGGTTGCAACACTCAAAAAATGGTGCATTTATATAGAGCCTTTATCCAAGGCGCTTTACATAGATTGTGCATCACATTCACACACACATTCATACACCGATGGCAGCAGAAACCATGCAAGGCACCAACCAGCACATCAGGAGCAATTAGGGGTTCAGTGTCTTTGTCTTGCTCAAGGACACTTCGACACCAACTCTGGGGGAGCCCACAGGGTTCGAACTGGCAACCTTTGTGGTTGCCATCCGGCCACTCTACCCCTGATCCACCGCCGCCCCCTGGAAACACTCTGCTACACCAGTGGGTCTCAACTAGGGATGTGTAAATGTGTCCAAAATGAAAATCGATTTGTATAATTCAATATTAACGATTAATCGATTAATCGTTTTGGGGGGGGGGGGGGATTTTTTTTTTTTTTAATAAAAAAAAAAAAAAAACATTTTTTTTTTTTTTTTTTTTAATTAACCCTACAAATAAAAAAAAAGTCAAAAATGTTTGGGAACCCCTGATGTAGTTGATTAACAATAATTGTAACTCTTGAGAGTTAATAAGGGTCCATTTGGTTACTAACTCCATCTTTTAAATGAGGACCACTGGTGGTCCCTGGACCACTGTTGATCCAATTGATCACCATAGCAACCCCAGCCTAGGCCTGATTAGGTAAATTCCCAACACCTGCTAAATCCTCCAAACCTGTATCTTGATTGGAATCAATCTCCACTCACACTCCTCTCAGTCATGCAGCTACACCTTACAGTCTATGAGCTACACAGACACATCCCAGGCACACTTTGGTAGGCATATAGCCCTGTCCTGTTTGGATGACAATATTGCCTTTCCAACAGATTTTCATTTAAAAAAAAACAGAAAAAAAAAAAAAAAACGATTATCGATTATTAATTTTCATAATCGATTTCGGGTCCTATCAACGATAATCGATTAATCGATTAATCGGACCCATCCCTAGTCTCAACGGGTCCTTGAGTGAGAAACGGCCCCTATATACGGGTGTGTAACTCTGAGAGCGTGTACAAAACAGACCCCGCATTGAGAACCACGTGATGCAGACGGACGGACGCCATGCGGGCCATCCTGAAGTGGACAGGATGGACGTGTCAGTGAGGGCCTGTCAGCGACCTGCAGGATGAGCTTCCTGCGGTGGAAATAGGTCCGGCACACAATGCAGGATATATATTTATAGCGTCGCAGCCAATGTCGTAATCAGTTGGCTGACCTAGACTATATGACAGACAGACAGACAGCATGACATAGATGTGATGACCTCATGAAGCTCAACAGTACACGCTCCAATCCAGAGTGTGTCATACATTTAGGACGAGGTCAAAATGTTGACATTTGAAATAGATCCATTTGGGCCTTGACGATAGCTGATGATGTGTAGAGTAGACTCATCTGAAACCGGTACCGTTGCATGCTGGTTTCAGTGTGTGTGTGTGTGTGTGTGTGTGTGTGTGTGTGTGTGTGTGTGTGCGTGCTTGTGTGCATGCTGTTCTGTTTTAGCATCGCAGGTGCTGTATAGCTAGCTGCTTTTACATGTGGGACAGGTTCTTAAAATAATCTAGAATAGGATGTCAACACATTTCAAAACCAAACCTACTGTAAGTCACATACTATATGAAAAGTCGTATAATAGGCCCAGGCCGTAGCGTAACGGTCTGGGCACCGGACTGGTAATCCAGTCGCAGTGTGCCGCGGGTTCGACTCCCGGACCCGACACGGCCTTTACTGCATGTCATCCCCCATCTCTCTCCCGTTTCCTGTCAGCCTACTGTCTGTCCCTTCAAAAAAATCAATAAAAAAGGCGTAAGCCGCAAAAAAAAAAAAAAAAAAAAAAAAAAAAAGTCGTATAATAATTATAAATGTAACGCATAATGTAAATGTCGCAACTCTTTTAAAATTGTCTGCATGCTTTCATTTCTAGATTTGCTGCCAACAAACTGCTCATTTCAGTTGAAAACCATCAAGCTGGCAGTACATACAGCCCCTCCACCACCAGTACATACAGCCCCCCACCACCAAATCTCTTTGCCGAAAATAGCCGATCTACAAGTTTACAATGCGTCCCGTTGCCTGACTCCAGTGCCCCCCCCCCCCTTCCTGAGATATTTATTGCCCCTGATGCTTCAGTGCGGGTGTCATCATCCCCCCCCCCCCCCACACACACACACACACACACATTTGTCAAGACATCACTCAGCGCGCGACGGCTCAGGTCTCTGTCATCTGGCACTTTGACCATGTGGCCGGTGCCAAACTCTGGCCTGTAAAACAGTGGCCCCCAAAGACCCCCAGGGGTCCTTGAGGGAGTTCCAGGGGAGCTAAATGATATGGTTTGGAACTAAATGGGCCCTTATGGACCCTTATGGACCCTAACGGGTCTATTTGGTTCCATTTGTATACACTCTCAGAGTTAAATTAACTTTACAATATACATTGGGGTCCCAGAGATAGAAATGCCATTAAATGGGGGGTCCGTAGCCTAATGCATGTCAAACTGGGGGTCCTTGACATGAAACAGTGTGGGAACCACTGCTGTACATAATATAGTTCACTGCAAGCTTATACAGTCACACCAGTGTTGAGTTTTGACAGCAATTGAATGCCACAGACGAAAAACAGTCTAAGTCCACATTATTTATCCATAATGTATAAATGATAGATATATCTAGGGGTCAGGACAACGAGGCCTTTTCGTGGAGGGGTCAGAATGAAATTTGGACTTTCGTCTGTGGTACTTTTAATCATAATAACTTAGTCCTCTGAAATGTTTAACTTTTTAGTCTACTCTCTTAGTTGACTAAATACCATAATGTTTTATTCGACTTAAATGTATTTCAGCTGGCCGTGATCTAGCATTGAAGTGTCTGATTCATACTCAGCTGTGTGCCGAAAACAGCAGATCTACAAGTTTACAACATGTCGCACTGCATGCGACATGTTGTGAACTTGTAGATCTGCTGTGAGCTGGTAGATGGGCTATTTTCGGAGAGTGACACCTGCACACAACCAAATCTGAAATGACTTGTCTACTGGATCTCTTCTCCACTATAGTCCCTTCCTAACATTAGTCTATATAGTTTCTTATTTGTTAACACATTTAGCTATAGTTTTAGTCATCGCAGCTTAATTCGTTTATACATTTTTTTATTTTGTTTTTGTCTGCACTGGAACAGAGGTTGTTTCTAGTGATCATAATAGGGCGCGTTCGGGAATAGCGCACTGAGCGCAATGTGCAATGCAAACTAATAGGCGAGTGCGCTCCGGTGTGGTATTTCCAAACGCGGCCATAATCATGAGCATAATTAGTCACTTTATATTTACTCAAACAGTATGGCGCTTTTAGACTAAAACATGCATTAACCACTTGAACACTTAATTACACTTCAATTATCATTATGAAAGTTGGTCGCTGTCATCCGATGAAGTATAAATAAGTCATATGTTTGTAAAGGTAAATGGTAAATGGTGCATTTATATAGCGCCTTTATCCAAGGCGCTTTACAGAGATTGTGCATTACATTCACCCATTCACACACACATTCACACACCGATGGCAGCGGAAACCATGCAAGGCACCAACCAGCACATCAGGAGGAATTAGGGGTTCAGTGTCTTGCTCAAGGACACTTCAACACCAACTCTGGGGGAGCCCGGGTTCGAACCATCCAGGCACTCTACCCCTGAGCCACCGCAGCGGTAGCGTATATAACTCTACACATTGCCATAGTACCCATTGCGTTGCGGTTAGGCACAAGCTTGGCTCAGTCCAAGGCACTTTGGATAATAACATCATATCCTGTGTCCTGTGTCAGGTCAGGGTACTAATAATTGTATCCAATCAGCAGAACTCAGAGTCATAGTTCTGGGCAAAAGGTTTGGGCAACTTTGACGATTGAGAGGGCCACTATAGTTCCACTCTCACTCCAGAGGGCCACTATATAGTTCCACAATCACTCCAGAGGGCCACTATAGTTCCACTCTCACTCCAGAGGGCCACTATATAGTTCCACAATCACTCCAGAGGGCCACTATAGTTCCACTCTCACTCCAGAGGGCCACTATATAGTTCCACAATCACTCCAGAGGGCCACTATAGTTCCACTCTCACTCCAGAGGGCCACTATATAGTTCCACAATCACTCCAGAGGGCCACTATAGTTCCACACTCACTCCAGAGGGCCACTATAGTTCTACATTCACTCCAGAGGGCCACTATATAGTTCCACACTCACTCCAGAGGGCCACTATAGTTCTACATTCACTCCAGAGGGCCACTATAGTTCCACACTCACTCCAGAGGGCCACTATAGTTCTACATTCACTCCAGAGGGCCACTATAGTTCTACATTCACTCCAGAGGGCCACTATAGTTCCACACTCACTCCAGAGAGCCACAATATTTCCACACTCACTCCAGAGGGCCACTCTAGTTCCTCACTCACTCCAGAGGGCCATTATATTTCCACACTCACTCCAGAGGGCCACTCTAGTTCCACACTCACTCCAGAGGGCCACTCTAGTTCCACACTCACTCCAGAGGGCCACTGTAGTTCCACACTCACTCCAGAGGGCCTCATTGCATATCACTGTCGTAGCAAAAAATAGCTGATCTACAAGCTATAGTACAAATAGTGCATGCATAAACATTCCTTAATGATTATATCCAAAGCATGTTCGGGGGTTCCCAGCCAAAACGTTGAGAACCCTTTTACTGCCATAGAGGACACAGGACAAACAAGTGGATTTGGAAGTGATTCCACATAGTCATACACACAGGCAGACAACACTGAAACTGGAACACTACAAAACTGAAGCTGAAAAATGGGTACTCCAGAAACTTGTTTACCAAAGAGCTGGAGACAACAAAACAAACAAACAAACAAACAAAAATATTACTTACTGTACCCTACTGTAGCCTACATTTAACTGTGTACACAAATAAATGTAACCAATTTGACCGAGAAGGGAGGGTTCATTTAGTGCATTTGATTTCGTACATTTTTACGAATCCATAAATTATCACTGTGTTTGGTTTAGTTTATTTGAAAAAGTTAAAACTATTCGAGGACATGAGCTCACATGACTTATTTATTTCCATTGTGGGCCTCATGCACATATAACAAATGCACCTCATAACATGACAGACAATAGGCTGCAATAAGTAAACCATTTTTTTCAGACATTTACACTATTCTAAAACCCACTGCCCTTTCTATGCTTACTAACATGCACCCTGAACCTACTCCGAAACCTTAACGAAGGTAACCAAGCCCAGGCTGTTCCATTGGGCCCCAATGACTGCAAATGTGCTCTTCCCCGCTGGACCAGGGGTCTTCAACAGGGTGTCTGGGACCCCTAGGGCAGTGGTTCCCAAAGTGGGGTCTGTGGACCCCCATCCTTGAGGGAGTTCCAGGGGGTCCCCAGCTAAATGATAGTTTGGAACCAAATGGACCCTTATGGGTCTGTAACTCTGAGAGTGTACAAATGGACCCTTAAGTTAAACTAACAGTGATTTTACAATATAAATTGGGGGTCCTAGCGATAGAAATGTCAATAAATGAGTGTCTGTAGACTAATGCATGTCAAACTGGGGGGTCCTTGAAATTAAATGGGTTGAGAATCACTGCTAGAGCCGTAAAAAATCTCATGGGGCTAGACCCCTACATTTGAGACGGCACCCTTCCGCAAAACACCAGCTCTGGTGTCGTACATGTTGTGATTGTCCCTTGTGACACCAGTTTAAAAACATGTTTTAGGAAGCTTGGGAACCTCTGAAGTTGTGGACCATGGTTGGTCAGACTCAGTCTTGCCAAGTTGACTGCGTGTGTTCCACATGAAGGAAGCCACTTTAGGTCCCCAAACGAGTTGCTCTCTGTATGTCCAAAGGTGAGTCTCAGCATGTATATGATGTAACATCTCTGTAGTGTTAAAAAGGTGCTCATGCATATATTGATGAAGACCTTTTTGCCTACAAGAGAGAGTGACAAAGAGTGATCATGTATTTTCACGCCGCGATAAAGGCTTAGCAGGAAATGTGAATCATCCAACAGATGCTCTGCATGCATTATTGATGGGCTGTAAATAATAGAAGTGGATCTTTGTGTCTTGACAAGAAATCAGGTCTGGAAAGAGAGGTTAAACTGCTTGAAACCTACAGTAGCATCCTTGTTTGGAGGCGAACATTCAGCGGGTCAAATAGCTGGTCTACAAGCTCACACGTCGCAACGATGTTGAAAGGAAGGGCATTTGAATGTTCCAACCGCTCATTTTGATAGGTTGGAACTTGGAATGGCTTTAGGGTTGACGACAGTGCAGCAACTTGCAATGGGCCTGGTCTTACAAGGGGTGGTAGACTTATAAATTAATAAAATAACGATAAAAATACAAGTAAATAATTGGGTTAAAGTGCAGAGGTGCATAGCTTAAAAACAGCCGCCCACGCCACCTTTTTAAGAGGCCTGCTCCTCCATTAAAACGATAAAAATATAACACTGGTTTGTAGGACAACTGAATGATTAAAAGGCTGGGGGGAGTGGGCTGGGGAGGACAAGGAAGACGCCATGCAGTCACAGATTCGAGACAAGTGAATTCTATATCCAGCTAACACAAGCAGGGACTACGAGTATTGGTGTCGTTTGAAGACCTACCGGCGAGCCAGAGCGGTGATTCTTCCTACTCCCTGGTCGTCCTCAGCGGTGGTCGCCGTCCTCTAGCATCCATTGTGGTGGACTACGGTGGACTACTGTCTGTCCACGGCACGCTGCAGTATGCCGTCTCTGCTCGTCTCAGTGTCTCCTCTCGTCTCACGCGTCTGTCCGCGTTCCATCTCTGGGCAGCCCACCACGGGTAAGGCCCGGGCAGGCACACACTCGTGCATATACTGTACGTGTCCAAGGGTCTGGCTATACCACTGGCCCAGAGCCATTGGAGAGGTGCGCCATTGAGGGGGCACAAAAATATGAGCACTGTTCATGCAGCACTGGAGTGAGACAAGCTGGAGTTTGAAATACATATTGTTTTCAACGAGGGCGGCACAAATATCAGCAATTTTTAGGCATGTGTGCAACATGACAACTGTCTCTGTAATGTTTATGTTCTGTAGGCTACTATTAGGCCTGAATCCAGTGCATTATGCCAACTTCCGGTCCAGGACTTGTCACACTTCGCCAATAGAAGATAGCCGCCATTGGACTGGCCCCATGAAGTGAACGGAGTTGTCACAACTCTCTCATCTATATGCTGCTCCACTGGGCCCCCACAGGGGCCGTGGCACTTATGGCCCCTATACTAATAATTGTCAACAGTCAACAGCTACGACGGGCCCCCAGCTGCCGTCCTGGCCCTTATTGGCCCATGCATGGTCAGTGCCTGCCCTGCCCTCCTCAGCTCCTTCTCTCTCCTCTTCCAAACACTCTCTGCTGCTTCTCCTGCAAACACTCAAAACACTATATAGGCTCTTAATTAGGTAGCCAGACCCACCCCAGGTGCAGGCCTTTAATAGCTGCAGGTCCTTGATTAGCATAGCCAGTGGAGAGATGAAAGGTTATACAAAATATAACTCCACAATTAAAGTAATTAACAAAATCAACCTAAACTATCAAACTCATGAGAAAAAAAAAAATAATAATAAAAACGTGCAAAAGTACAAAACACAAGTAAAAGCATAAAAATCTCAAAAACCAAACACATCTAAAACACATTTACAATGTCAACAAAGTCCATGGTCACAACAACACCAGAGGAAGTTCCTCACAGCACTCTCAAGCCAGATTCGGCTCAAACAAACAATTAACCCATTCTGGGCCGGAACCCCTTTTGGTGCGTCACCGAGTGGCGTGCTACAAGCTTGTAGGTCTGCTATTTTTGAAAAACCAAAGAGCGACTGACATAGAAACATAGCTTTTTCAGGAAACTGTCAGGATGTAGAGGACATTTTTAGAATCTGATCTCAGGTCAGAATGGGGTTTGAAACTAATTTCGCTCCTATGCCATTGAAGAAGGCCTGAAGAAGGCCGAAAGGGAAAGGCAGAAACGTTGCTACGACTCTTATCAAAATAAACCTCTTGAACCAGTAAGTGGCGGTCTGTGGGTCTCTCCTCCTTCTCTAAAACTTTTGCTGTTCTGCCAGGACCTATACACACCTACCTGATGTAAAATTAAAAAACTGCACTTACGCCAGGTGGCTGCAATTCGAAACTGGCCTCTGCTAAATAGTAAGAGACAACCCCCCCCCCCCCATTTTGAGCCTCCTATATTCAGCTATTATTGTAGATTTTTGTCTTACACAAACATTGAATTCCAATTGATAATGAATTGAGAATTTAATGTGGACGAGCAAATCGGCTGTTTTTGTCCTATACACAAATTCCAATTAATTGACAATGAATGGATAATTTACGTATGTGTCTGAGCAAAGATAAGAGCGCCTCTCACTTCACACGGGTGTGACTTTCCTATTCTGTACATGTATGTTTCCCTTATTTTCTAACATGATTCCTTGTTTTGCATATAAGTGTATATACGGTAGGCTATATCTAAATGTTCTGATGAATTGAAAATGGAGGACCTTTATGTAAACAAGTCTTAGTGCTTTTTCTGACTTTATCCTTGTCACACTCTGGTCTGAGTGAAGGTATAGTGCAGGCCAAAATTGCCACTGAAACTGCAGCTCTCAAAAATACTCCCAAAATGGCAAAATATAAAAAAATAGCAAGCAGTCTTTTCTATGCAAAAAAACTATCAGTTTTTATTCACCTTTTGAGTGTACACATGAAATGGTTGTTAAAAGAAATACACAAAACAAGTATTTACATTCATTGGCCTGGTTGGCTCTAGGTCTGTTCTCCTGCCTGGGCAGTCCTACATTGACTCCTGTGCAGTGGCAGGTCCTCCTCTTATAAAGGCCAGGCTCCTCCCATGGACCAAACCAACCCAGGATTGATTCCACAATCTAACCAGTGGCCTCACAATGTCCAGAGACATCACAGTTCATTCATAATACATTTTAGAGTCACATAATACACAATATAAACTATCTCCATAATATAATTAAACATAAGTGTCTCTATATACAAAATCAAGTTGGTGTGTTCCCCACACAAACCCAGTTAGTATGCTCCCTACCCTGGAGCCAACTAGCAATCAATCATCAATCTTACAATATAGTGTCAAACAAATACCACCCCAAGATAAAATAACACAGGAAACTCATTGTAGTCTGATAAATACAGTCAGTGGCAGGGTGCTCTTTTTTGCATTGACCTGCATTGACACCAGGGGGGCAGTCAGACAGATATTTTGTGAAGCCACTGAGGAAATCGGGATTTCCTGAAAGTTCATATAATGGCCTGTTGTGGCGCTGTCATTGGACCCAGAAAAACCCATAGCCCATATAAGTCCATGTATTTGGGCCCAACTTCACCTAGACTGTATTACCTTAATAAACATGGTCATGAATACTTTCTGCTTCCAGTCACTAGTTTAAAGTCTCATTTCTAATGTCATAATATTCTTTTTGGAAAATTATGGTCCCATTTATTAAAAAAATGACCATAAAGTGGCGCATGTTCTGATATTTTTTTACAGTCTATGATTGACACCCATTCAGTCAAACCTTACAGCCCAGCCATTCCTCCATTTATTACTGAAACAAAGTTAAATCTATCTTATGCCTCCATCTAGTGGACTGAGACTGCATGACAGCTTTCATTGTGCAGTGGTTCCCAAAGTGGGGTCCTTGAGGGAGCTGGACCCTTATGGGTCTGTAACTAAGAAAGTTAATTTAACTCTGAGAGTGTACAAATTAACCCATTTGTACACTCTCAGAGTTAAATTAACATTGATTTTACAATATACATTGGGGTACCAGAGATAGAAATGCCATTAAATAGGAGACGTAGCCTAACTCAGGTCAAACCACGGGGGTCCTTGACATGGAAATGGTTGACAATCACAGGTAGAGCCGTAAAAACCTTCTCTTATGGGGGGTCCTTGGCATGTAGTTTCAAATGGGGGGGGGGGGGGGGGGGGTCCCGTGTCAATTTGGGGGTCCTTGACATGATAAAGTGTGATAAAGCAATGTAAATACAAGCTATACTACTGTAAAAAAGGCAATAGAATATTGATAATTGCAAAGAAACATTGACATCGAGCCTATATAAAGGTTTTGTTTAATCCTTTTGTAAGCCACACCTGCAGTTCCCGGCATGAACTATAGGCCTACAGCAGTTTATTATAACTCTATGACATGCATGGGCAACTGGCGGCCCGGGGGCCACATGCGGCCCCCACCTTCACTTAATGCGGCCCTCTGATTAATATCAGAATACTGATATATTCATTTCAGCTGTTACAATTCCAAACATGCAAGCATGACCCGCTTTAATTAATTTAATTACAGTCTATGTATATGCGTAGCTTAATGACTAGTATTAAAATGTTATTGTCTTTTTTTTCCGTCCAATGTATTTGTATTTACTTTATAAAGTTAACATAAATATACCTAAATGCATTTGAAATTAGATAAAAAAGGTTACTTTTCAGAATTCCAATAATTTTTTTTGCAAAACACTATTCAGGATTTCAATTCAAATATAGCAGAAAATAGCTGATCTACAAGCTCAAAAACGCGTCGAAGTGCGACACGTTTTGAGCTTGTAGATCAGCTATTTATGGACAGTAATATGCACTGTGTGGACCCTCTGGAGTGAGTGTGGAAATATATCGGCCCTCTCCATCGTCAGTTGCCCAGCCCTGCTCTATGATATACTGTATCAAGTACAGTATCATACTGTACTTGGTACACACACACACACACACACACACACACACACACACACACACACACACACACACACACACACACACACACACACACACACACACACACACACCTGGCTGCCACGTAATCATGATGGAAGCATCATGAGACACGGATAGACAATTTGTTTCTTTTTCTTATCAAACTTTCACCACCAATCACTGGACGCATCACGTGATCACACCTCCGCACACAATGCATGGCATTCATATGGAATTGCAATCTGGTTCCCTCCAAGACATGCGAGAAGGCGAGAGAGCAAGACACAGAAAGGTAATGTGCCCAATATACATTTTGTTATTAATCTGCTATAAACAAGAGGCCTGCATGGATATTCTATATATGCCTATAGCAGCTTAAATTCATATTTAGAAAATGTTTCAGATTCAAACATTTCTGCGATGATGGAATGATGATGGAGGATGATGGTCATGGAAGGGGAACATTATTAAAGCTTCATAGCTCTGGTCAATAGCCCTAATCATGGCCTAGCTCTGGTCAATAGCCCTAATCATGGCCTAGCTCTGGTCAATAGCCCTAATCATGGCCTAGCTCTGGTCAATAGCCCTAATCATGGCCTAGCTCTGGTCAATAGCCCTAATCATGGCCTAGCTCTGGTCAATAGCCCTAATCATGGCCTAGCTCTGGTCAATAGCCCTAAGCAGGGCCTAGCTCTGGTCCATATAGCCCTGATCAGGGCCTATGTTCTATTTTGAACCATTGATTTTCAAATCAAAACGATGTTGTTTAATAGCCTAATAGACAACAGTTGTTTATTTGATGTGTTCCTTCAATGAAAGCATGATAGCTATACAGTAGGTATTATATTATCCTATTATTATTATTATTATTCATGTGATGTTTTGTCTTCATGGTGTAATTTGGTTTGTGTGTGCACATGTAAGGAAAGGAAAGGTACTATGTTTACCCAGGGTAACTGGACTAAGCTCAAGAACTTGTTTACAGCCAGGCCCTGCTCATAGAACATTTGATGGTAGGGGTTCAATGCCTTGTCCAAGGGCACTTCAGCGGTGGTAATTTTAACGTGCCGGTCCGGGGATATGAACTAGCGACCTTCCGATATCAAGACCGCTCCGCAAACCGTTCGGCCACCGCTGCCCCACGTGTGTGTGGACAGAAACTTGATTTAAATCCAAACTTGTGAAATATCAGCCTTTGGTGGAATTCATGTATTATGGCCTTGGGATGTAATCGTCAACTTATTGTCCTGTGTGTGGGAGTCTGAGCCATGCTCTCAGACTTGTGAAAATTGGCAGGATTGCAATTGGGGGGGATTCCAAAAAACAAAATGCAAAAAAAATGTTGGCTAAATACTGTCTCAGCTATTATGAGCAGTCTGTATATCTGGAGGTGATGTTTAATTTATTCTTCAGTGGCTTAAACAAAACATCTGTCTAGTAGGGTGAAGTATGTGATCAATTATCTTTTGTCCTCTGTGTGTTGGGTCCGCATGTGCAGCAGTTTTATTGTAACTTCTTCTGAACAGTGTAGTGCAGTGCAAGCCTTTATTCTGAGCTATTTGAAGCTTGGACAGATGTTTTTTGTCTGCACCCGACCAAATTGTAGAGCAATAATCAAGGTGAGATAGTACTAGTGCCTGTGTCACTAGAGGATCTATAGATCTAGTGTCACTAGCACTCTAGAGGCTGGGGCCAAAAACGAGGAACACATTTTGATGCAAGCTATTCCTCTGCCCATTTTCTTAACAATATTTTCAATATGTTTCTCCCATGTTAGCTGTCCATCGAGTGTGTCACCCAGCAAAACTGCCTCTTGAACCTGTTCAATATTTGAGTCCTTAAAGGGATAGTTCAGATTTTTTTAACTTAAGTTGTATGAAATACTTGCCATTAAAATAGTGGTTGCAACTGTATTAATTGATTGCCCGAGTCCCATGGTGGGAGTTCTGCTCTGGTTTTAGTGAATATTAAGTAGTTCCAATCATTTTGTGGGGGGCACTGGGGCCACGCAGTAAAAGTAAATTAATCCACAAAACGAACATAATTTGTATTGTTGACCTATTTCTAAAATATTAGCGCGACTTTCGTTCAACTTTGACCCCTCTATCACATGGAACTATTTTTTGGACGTAGTGATATGGACACAAAAAACATAGTTCTGTGTGATAGAGGGGTAAAAGAATAACGAAAGTTGCACTCATATTATTAGAACTATCCCTTTAAGTGATAGGCACAGCTGACTAACCTCCTTAGTAGCATTTCTAGAAGTGAACACTATACTTTTAGTTTTAGTTTTTGGAACAAGACTGTTCTCAGATATCCAGTCAAGCAATAGTTTCAGTTGAAGTGTGTTTTTTTATCTCAAGTAAACGGTTTGATGCATAATAAACAGTCGAATCATCTGCAGATACAGTACAACGACTCTTATCTAAAACAAAAGGCATGTCATTTGTAAATATTGTGTAAAGTAGAGGGCCAAGGCAGCTCCCCTGGGGTACACCACACTGTAAACCTTTAAAAGAGGAAAAACTACCATTAAAAAACACACACACTGCATCCTATTGGATAAATAACTGTTCATCCAATTGATTGTTGTTGGACTAAACCCATATGCACATAATTTCCTTAACAATAACCCATTCTACAACATCAAATGCTGCACTAAAGTCTATACAGCTCCAACCATAATTTCTTTGTCAGTATAAGATAACCATTTGTCTGAGCACCAGCGCTGCTGTGCCAGAGAGAGAGAGAGAGAGAGAGAGAGAGAGAGAGATAGTATTAGTGCAACACTGTTGCCTGCTAATGAGAGAGAGAGAGAGAGATAGAGAGATAGAGAGATAGATAGATAGAGAGAGGGGGGGAGAGGGGAGTTGCAACACTCAGTTCACACAGGTGTGATTTTTTCTTTCTGTTTAACTTTATTCCTCATTATGCAATACATTTGCCATTTTTCAGTACCTTTCAAATCTATTGCAGCTTTCTTCAACTGATCTCTTTCTCACATACACTGCGCATGCACTGCCCAGACGCCCCGATTAAGCTGTGGGTCTCCCCCAGAAACCTTTAAACATAGCCTGTGTTTTGGTGAATTTTGTGGCTATCATACCAAGTTGTCCTGCAGGATCCAGGGGTGTTGGCTGCCCTGGTGCGTGTGTGTGTGTGTGTGTGTGTGTGTGTGTGTGTGTGTGTGTGTGTCAAGGTCACTAATAGCTATACAACAATCCTGTGTCCAAATGACAGCATGCCTGTTCTGTCTTCAACCAGCTTCACTCCCTCCATAGAGCGTTGCAGTGGGGCACCAGAAGAGAATTTCCCATTAATCTTTCCCATAGACTTTTCAAAAAGTATTTATTTAAATACCTTTAAGCCTCGGACAAAGCCAACAGTCAAGTTGACAAATCATGACAATAAACAATTTTTTGGGGGCCGAACAAATAATTAGAGAAAGAAGAAAAGCTTAAATAAAAGGAAAAAAATTGTCGTACCCTGCCCTTTTTTATTGTCATGATTTGTCAACTCAGAGGCTTAACCTCTTTTCTTTCTTTAAATAAATAAGGTCTTTAAGTCTTTAGGGTCTTTAAATAAATACATTTGAAACATATTTATGGAAAAAGGAATGGGAAATTCTCTTCTGGTGCCCTCACATGGGGCGGGACTGGGACACTATTGGCCCCTACAGGTTGATGCAGAGCCAGTGGCAGATTCCCCCATATATTCAAGGCCTGATGAGAAATGAAATGTCTGTGAAAAGCTGATTTGAAAGAGTTTCCTCATGAGTGTGAAATGGCTTGTCTCCATACAAAATAACAATGTTTCAGGTTGAATATCTGATTTGAAGTAAAGCAAGGTCATCTCTGCACACTGTAGGCTATTCAATTCTCTCCCATTGATTCAACAACACTTCACCCATGAAAGATCTCCATCCGGTACCGATTTGATATTTTGAGTAAATAACTCAAACCGTTAGTTATACAATAGTTTCTTAGGTTTGTTTATTTCACTTACTAGTTCAAACCCCTTCATCAGGAATATGACTCACCCAATCCCTATGTCAGAGAGAGAGAGAGAGAGAGAGAGAGAGAGAGAGAGAGAGAGAGAGAAAGAGAATTTCATCCTCACATTTTGAGGATGCAACATCTGAAAGTCTAAGTGACTCAATACATTTAATTGTCAAAACATATTTAACCTCTTCACAAGCCCCTAGCAAAAGTAGCCTTTCACAGAATGTGGAATATGGAATAAAAATATAAATCAATGTATATCCACAATGTATAACATAATAATTACAGTAAACTACACCTTCCCTCACCCTCAGAGGGAATCAAACAGGCCGATGTAATGTAACAGGCAGCAGGCCTGTTCTGCAAAAGAATATCTCTCGTCCATCATGTAGACAAACATTACCCTCTAGTGGCCAACCATAGCAACTGCCAAGATTGAAATTAAATTACTATAGGCTATAAGTTATGGTTATACTTATACATGATCGAGGTAGTCTATAAAATATGACAACATATATCATTGTGGGTGTCCAACATAATTAGCACACTCGCCTTTTGTTCTTTATTTAATCCTATGTTTTTTGTGACTCCATGCCTCGCACACACAGTCTCACATCTAGTGTCAGCAGCCTCTCTTCACAGTGCAACAAATTGATTGATTGATTGAAATATTTATTAACAGTTTGTAGAATTTACAGTACATTTTAAGCACAAACTCAATACAAAAGACTGTCAACTGTGAGTGGACGACCCAATTAAGCATTACACTTGTTTACAACAGGGTCCACATTGTTCAATTCATCAAAACATTTAGAGACATACAAATAGACACTTCTATGTAGCTAAAGAACAGAACAGGAATTCATCATATAGGAAGCAAAAAGGGAAAAGATACATATACAGTGAGGGGAAATGGGGTGGGGGGGGGGGGATTCAGTTTTTACAGAGGCCAGTTTCGAATTGCAGCCATCCGTAGGTGCCCTTTGAGAGCGGTTTTGAAGGAGTCAAGGGATTCACATGTCTTAATGACTGTTGGTAGGGCGTTCCACATTTTGGTGGCATAGGAGCGAAAAGAATTTAGTCCCTTGTTTGTGCCGAATCTGGGTTGTACATGGTTTGTTGCACTCCCTCTGGTGTTGTGGGTGTGGACTTCGCTTACATTAAGGAAGTATTTAGACAGGTACATGGGTATCTTGGTGGTGTATCGAATCTTGTGGACCAGACCCATTGCAAGATGCTGTACTCTGTCGTCGACCCTAAGCCATCCCAGCCTGTCAAAGTGGGCAGGGGTGAGGTGGGTTCGGGGGGTGAGGCCAATTAGGAGCCTGACCAGTTTGTTTTGGGAGGTCTGGAGCCTTGTTTTAAGGGCCTTTGAGGTGCTGTGGTACCAAGAGGTGGATGCATAGTCAAAGAAACCTTGTACGAGGGCTCCTGTTAAGGTCTTCAAGGTGTTTTTGCTGACCAGTGAGGAGATCCTGTAAAGGAATCTTGTTCTTTGATTGACTTTTTTGATTACGTTGGTGGCCATCTTATCACCGGAAAGATTGGCCTCCAGGATGGAACCTAGGTAGGTAATTTGATCTTTTCGTGTGATAATATTGTCACCCACTCTAACCAAGAAGCCATCTGCCTTGCTGAGATTACTATTTGATCCGAAGAGGATGGATTCAGTTTTTCCCAGGTGTAAGGATAGTTTGTTATCAGCGAGCCAGGTGCAGATTCTACCGAGTTCAGAGCTGAGGGTCTTTTCAACCTGCAGTTTGTTTCTGTCCGAGACCAGCAGTGCTGAGTCATCTGCGAACAGGAACAAGTTGCAGTCACAAGCTGAAGTCATGTCGTTAACATATATTAGGAACAGTAAAGGCCCCAGTATGCAAATAAATCCTTCAAAGTTCAAATTGCGCCTCCGATGTCCTAATTGCTTGATTTAACAGCAAAAAAAAAGCAATATTTTCACTCTTCATAGTTCATAACCTATAAGATCAACCCAGGTATTCAGTTTGAATTAATTGCAGAATATGTGTGTGCTTTTTAAAGGAACACGGTGAGCTGTGGAACTACAGCAGAAGAATGAAGACTCTCGTTCTGATCTTGGTGCTCCATGCTGTTGTGATAAGAGGTAGGCTAGTCTTTATTGAGTTGTTGTCACAGTCACACAAACATTTTATTTAGTTAGTTATTATTTAGTTATGCTGATAAACAGTAAATAAAAATGTTTTGGTTTTAACCATCTCACAATTCATCATGAAATGTTTTTAGAATATAAGAATAGAATACATTATATCATTTAAAGATATCTGCTTACAGTAGGCTTTGTCTTTGCTTTAAACAGGCACGTACATCTTCTACGACAATGAAGACAACATAATAACTGACCATGGAACCAGTGCTATATTTGGCTGTACTTTCATTAATCCGGCTGGCTTCAAACCCACGTCTGTAATACTGATGAAGTGTGAATCTAGACCTGATTGTGGGGTGGATGAGGTCATCTTCGATTCAGAGGATGTCAATGCAGCTAAGGGCCAGTTCAGGCTCTTGGAGCCAGATCTCAGCAAACTGAACTGCAGTGTCCGCATCGATGACCTCAGCTTCTCCATGTCTGGATCCTATCAAATTGGAGTTAATGGTCAATGGAATGGAGAAACGTATTGGATAAGGACTACACGTAAAAAGCACATCCTAGTCACGGGTATATGAACTATTGTTACTTTTATAGTCTGTAGCCTGTAAGCACTGCACTGAGCTGAAACGTTTATTTTCACTTTCATGTGATTTTATAGTGCAACTTTGCTTGTTTGCCCTCAGCCCTTCAAAAGGAATCTCTGACAGTCAGGGTTCTGGCCGTCGTCACAGGGGTTCTGGCTGGTGTTGCGGCTCTGATGGCAATATTTCATTGTATCAGGTGCAGTAGTGTTACAATCTCTAAGATCTCTATCATGTTAAAAAATATATATTTTTATTTTATTGAGAAATATTAAACAATATTCCTTAATCATTTACCTAAACAATAATTGTTGACATGCTTTTCTCTCTCTCTCTCTCTCTTTCAAGATGTCTACCCAGATGCAGAAAGAGCTGCAGAGGACTGAGAGACCAGGCAGAGGCCACAGAGATGGTGATTCATCAAGATCAGCAGGTATTATTAACTCGTTACTAGTCTATGCTTCCACTGAACATTTGTTTGTGAGAGGAAAGGGTTTCATCACTGACCTATACTCATATCAATTCCACATTGTTCAAAAATGTTCACAGACAGGAGGACGACAAGTAGATGGTTTCGATGAGCAGACCTTCCACGACGAAGGAGGTAAGGCAGTTGTCAGCAGTTCCTGGAACGCTGGAATGCACTGACCTCTGAGGGGAATGTAGAAAACAAAGCCCAGCTTCCCATGGAAGCTGTGAGGCCTTTTGGGCCTTTCTTTTTAGTTTTTAAACATGCACTATACTCAGAGCTCCAATAAAAAATTAAAAATAAATCTTATTCTGTGTGTCCCGTTAGTGGCCGCGGCCCGGCCCTTCCCTCGGCTCCAGACCTCCATGATGCGCCCTCCCTCCACACAGGGAGAGCTGCCTCCTCCTTCTCCTTCAACCACATCATCTTCTTCAACGCCCCCACCTGACTTTAAACCCCCGCCACCTCCCCGGCCCTTCCCTCGGCACCAGACCTCCATGATGAGCCCTCCCTCTGCACAGGGAGAGCTGCCTCCTTCTCCCCCGCCACCCCCACAGTGCTTCCCTCGGCTCCAGATCTCCTCCATGAGTCCTCCCTCTGCACAGAGAGAGCTCATGGTCATTCCTCCTCCTCCTCCTTCTCCAACCTCATCTTCTTCTTCAACACCTCCGACTGCCTTTAAACCCCCGCCACCCCCCCAGCGCTTCCCTCGGCTCCAGACCTCCATGATGAGCCCTCCCTCCACACAGGGAGAGCTTCCTCCTCCTCCCCCGCCAAAGCCCCCGCGCTCCCCTTGGCTCCAGACCTCCTCCATGAGCCCTCCCTCCACACAGGGAGAGCTGCCTTCTCATTCCGCTTCAACCACATCTGCTTCCCCCTTCCCACTCTGCTCCGCACCCCCCACCTCCATCGGCTCCCCATCACTCCGTGGCCACGACCGTGTGTTGCACCAAAGCCCAGCTGTAGTGGACCTCCCCCTGTTGCACCAAGGCCCGGCATCTGTGAAGTGTGGTGAGCTTGTATATCGACTAATTATGCCACGCAACATCATCACACAACAAACTATACATCAAGCTTAAGACAGGAAGCTGTTTCACATGTTGTTCTGCTGTGTCTCCTGTAGGTCGCAGAGTGACCTTTGCAGCCGCCAGCAGCTCTTCCAGAAGGAGCGTAATGCTGTGCACTCCTCTATCAACAACTGATGATGAAGATGATGAGCTGCACCGCAGTGTTTATTTTTAGCCCAGCGATTGGCTGAGGATCGCCAGTCACTAGTCAGTCTCCAGTGGAAAGATTAATAATGGGACGTCCCAGATTAGAATTTTGGCGGGTCGATGTGTAGTGTGTGCCAATTTACATGTCATTGACTTTTTAAATGACCAAAGGGTGGGTTCAGCTTAACTGATCCACTACCGTTACCTAGTTACATTTTCCAAAAACAATCCCCTTAATACTTAAATTTAAGACCTATATTTCCGTTTTTTCTGTTGCGACAAAGGAAAAAGAATCAATTTCCGCCGTTTTCTGAATGAATGAGCTCTGTCAATGAATGAATCATCTGATGAAGATGAGCCGTACCAGAGTGCTTACTTTTAGCCCAGCGATTGACTGAGGGTCTCCAGTCAGTTCTTAGGCATCCATGAGAACGGTGTGTGTTGTTTTTGACAATAGACCAGAGTACCATGCAGTTGTTTTTAGGATTGATTTTAAATTTTTACTTGTTTATAAAGCTTTAAATGGTCTTGCACCCATCCACAATATGGTGAAGCAGCTTTCTGCTTCTATGGACCGATGGCCTGGAATAAACTCCTAATCCACCTTAGACTTGTACCCTCTCTTGACATTTTTAAACCAAGACCTACTTTTTTACTCTTGCATTTGCTCTTTTATCTCTCTGTTATTCCCACTGCTCTGCCTATTTGAATGCCTCTGTGTTTTGCTTTCCACTGACCTTGCTCTATTTTAATGTTTTTAGCACTTTGTGTATTTTGACTGTGCCTTGATTTTTATGTTGTCTGATATGCTTAGTTTTTTATATTTCTTCCTGTAAAGCACAATTCAATAAATATGTCCTCATGCTGTCAGTTATGAGGCCAGAGAGATAGAGACCAGAGATAATTAGCAGAGATACCGAAGTATGCCAAAACAATTGTGTATTTTTATATCATACAAATCAAATGACTTACTTCCTTTGAACGGAAATGTGCTGTGTGATGACGTGTCGAGTCCTACATGAATAAAAATGAATCTTGATTTCATTCACCCGTTTGATTTCCATTCCTCCAAATAGCTGCTGGTTTTGATTACAGAACTAGTCCATTTTTAGTCTCATTCAAGATGATAACCAGACAGTGTATTACTCGTTTTAAACTTAATTTTCATGCTACAATACGTATCTGAAAACATTATAGGTTAGAAATAAGCCCCGAGCTTTGTTGTCCGTCTCTGTGACATGTAAACAAACTCAACGCACGTGTCGCGCATGCGCATGTAGCAGATGTTGTACTGTACCTGACGTTGATTGGTTCAAAAACACAGCTTTCCATTTCAGATTGAAACGTCAAAATAAAATTAAAACAAAAAAGCCATTGCACTATAGGCCTTTGAATAGGCTCCAAGCTCATTCAAGAAATGAATACTTTCATCCACCCTCTACTTGATAGGTCACCATAGTTACCCACTGAATGGGAGTTATGGAACTACTAACCTTTGCTCTGTAAATTATCCAAGTCTGACATCACAAACTCCATCTTTGGACCAGGTTTAGAGCTCCATATATGGAGGCGGGATAACCATCATGCAAATGTAAAACTCCATATATGGATATAGCTGACTTATCGTGACATCAGCGAGATGTCACAAGCATCCAGCAAAGCCTGGGTGTTCATTACTCCTTTGTTCATATACAAGCAGGATTTACTCCACTCTTTGCCATTCTCCAAGAGATTTTCGAATTCAACCTTCAAGTTCCTTGACCAGCTCGTAATGTATGCCGTGGGTGTCTTCCTGTCTTTGGTGTTCGTGATGTGCCACTTTGGCAGTGCAAACGGAGCTCCAGCACATCTAAATGACATCAGATGCCCAGATCCTGATCTTGAAGCTCGAGGCCTCTCTATGCAGTACGGCCGGCCTGCCCCACATCCATATGGCAAAATGGAACTAATTTGCAGTAGTGCATTAGAAGTGTTGGTTGGCGCAAAGAATGTCACCTGTGACATTAATGGTGAATGGTCACCTCCGCTCCCAGAATGCAAACGTCCCTGTCCCCCACCAACAGGACCAACCTGCAATGTTGGTTCCAATTTGGTAGGTCAAAAAGAAATAACGTTTTTCCTTGCTTGCCTCGTCATTTGCTACAATTGGCGGGGTTTGCCCATGTACAGCAAGTAAAAGAGCGAAAGTTTACCAGGAGGCAAATACGGTCGACGGCATGTGGTCGTAACGGGTTCCTAACGCCAAATCAAATGGGTTCAGATCTGAGCCAAGTCTCCAGAGGAGGCTAGTCTGTAGCCTGTCCTGCATGGGGACAGGAAACAAAACAAAAACAATTCCATCAAGGAGCCAACAATGGATCCCCTTCCTCAGGCAGGGGGAACCTGCAGAACACTGTCAAGTAAGAGATCCCTCCAAGCTGTTAACACCAGGGGCCAAATGGAAGATGAAAGTGGACCCCACCCTCCAAGCTGCTAACACCAGGGGCCGAATGGAAGATGAAAGTGGACCCCACCCTACAAGCTATCAACACCAGGGGCGAGTTTAAGATGGATGTGGACCTGGGCTGCTGGGCAGACAGCTCCAGGTCCCACAGGACATCTGCAGCACCACTTTATGCAGCAGATCGAGCCGACGGTGCTGTACAATAATATTTCAATACAGCCTTGCATTGATTATAAAACAAACAAAAACAAGAAAACAGCATGACAATGATTTTGTTGGGGGGAAATAAATAAATACATAAATATTAAAGAGGATTTTCATGTTCCCACATGTCACATGCCATAGAAACCCTGGTAGCAATACCAACTTTTTTGTTTTTTTAATACATTTACATATCATATCCTTTAGTGCGGCAGCCGGCCGGCTTCTTTTGTTTAAAGTGGGAATGATATACTTAAAGCAAATGGAAAGTTAGATTTTTTTTCCTGCCATGGGATGTTAATGGTAGGGTCACAAGAAACCCCTATAAAACAATTATGTCATCAAAATTAAGCCCATATATGGGCATGCCCACTACAACATAATTAAATTGTATTATTAGTTCTCAATTCTCATATATGGGCATATGAGCATACCCATATATGGGCATTCCATATGTTGACCTGACCACATCAAACCCTGTACAGTCAAGACACGCTCCATATATGGCCAGTACAGAATTAATTTCATATGTTGATCTGACCCCCCGTGCCAAAGAGCCAGCGCTCGCCCAGCAGTCTGTTGTCACCTAGGCAGACGCTCAGGCGTCTTACTGGTAATACAAAACCGTTCTCAAAGGGCACCTACGGACGGTTGTAATTTGAAACTGGCCCCCGTAAAATCTGAATCCCCCACCCACCCTTTTTCCCCTCACTGTTTTTCCCCCCTTTTTACCTCCTCATTATAGGTTAGAAATAAGCCCCGAGCTTTGTTGTCCGTCTCTGTGACATGTAAACAAACTCAACGCACGTGTCGCGCATGCGCATGTAGCAGATGTTGTACTGTACCTGACGTTGATTGGTTCAAAAACACAGCTTTCCATTTCAGATTGAAACGTCAAAATAAAATTAAAACAAAAAAGCCATTGCACTATAGGCCTT
The DNA here is from genome assembly GCF_964188405.1 of Protomyctophum parallelum. NCBI lineage: Eukaryota > Metazoa > Chordata > Actinopteri > Myctophiformes > Myctophidae > Protomyctophum > Protomyctophum parallelum. The sequence goes on from NC_139710.1 coordinate 35,359,166, forward strand.
TGAATAGGCTCCAAGCTCATTCAAGAAATGAATACTTTCATCCACCCTCTACTTGATAGGTCACCATAGTTACCCACTGAATGGGAGTTATGGAACTACTAACCTTTGCTCTGTAAATTATCCAAGTCTGACATCACAAACTCCATCTTTGGACCAGGTTTAGAGCTCCATATATGGAGGCGGGATAACCATCATGCAAATGTAAAACTCCATATATGGATATAGCTGACTTATCGTGACATCAGCGAGATGTCACAAGCATGCAGCAAAGCCTGGGTGTTCATTACTCCTTTGTTCATATACAAGCAGGATTTACTCCACTCTTTGCCATTCTCCAAGAGATTTTCGAATTCAACCTTCAAGTTCCTTGACCAGCTCGTAATGTATGCCGTGGGTGTCTTCCTGTCTTTGGTGTTCGTGATGTGCCACTTTGGCAGTGCAAACGGAGCTCCAGCACATCTAAATGACATCAGATGCCCAGATCCTGATCTTGAAGCTCGAGGCCTCTCTATGCAGTACGGCCGGCCTGCCCCACATCCATATGGCAAAATGGAACTAATTTGCAGTAGTGCATTAGAAGTGTTGGTTGGCGCAAAGAATGTCACCTGTGACATTAATGGTGAATGGTCACCTCCGCTCCCAGAATGCAAACGTCCCTGTCCCCCACCAACAGGACCAACCTGCAATGTTGGTTCCAATTTGGTAGGTCAAAAAGAAATAACGTTTTTCCTTGCTTGCCTCGTCATTTGCTACAATTGGCGGGGTTTGCCCATGTACAGCAAGTAAACGAGCGAAAGTTTACCAGGAGGCAAATACGGTCGACGGCATGTGGTCGTAACGGGTTCCTAACGCCAAATCAAATGGGTTCAGATCTGAGCCAAGTCTCCAGAGGAGGCTAGTCTGTAGCCTGTCCTGCATGGGGACAGGAAACAAAACAAAAACAATTCCATCAAGGAGCCAACAATGGATCCCCTTCCTCAGGCAGGGGGAACCTGCAGAACACTGTCAAGTAAGAGATCCCTCCAAGCTGTTAACACCAGGGGCCAAATGGAAGATGAAAGTGGACCCCACCCTCCAAGCTGCTAACACCAGGGGCCGAATGGAAGATGAAAGTGGACCCCACCCTACAAGCTATCAACACCAGGGGCGAGTTTAAGATGGATGTGGACCTGGGCTGCTGGGCAGACAGCTCCAGGTCCCACAGGACATCTGCAGCACCACTTTATGCAGCAGATCGAGCCGACGGTGCTGTACAATAATATTTCAATACAGCCTTGCATTGATTATAAAACAAACAAAAACAAGAAAACAGCATGACAATGATTTTGTTGGGGGGAAATAAATAAATACATAAATATTAAAGAGGATTTTCATGTTCCCACATGTCACATGCCATAGAAACCCTGGTAGCAATACCAACTTTTTTGTTTTTTTAATACATTTACATATCATATCCTTTAGTGCGGCAGCCGGCCGGCTTCTTTTGTTTAAAGTGGGAATGATATACTTAAAGCAAATGGAAAGTTAGATTTTTTTTCCTGCCATGGGATGTTAATGGTAGGGTCACAAGAAACCCCTATAAAACAATTATGTCATCAAAATTAAGCCCATATATGGGCATGCCCACTACAACATAATTAAATTGTATTATTAGTTCTCAATTCTCATATATGGGCATATGAGCATACCCATATATGGGCATTCCATATGTTGACCTGACCACATCAAACCCTGTACAGTCAAGACACGCTCCATATATGGCCAGTACAGAATTAATTTCATATGTTGATCTGACCCCCCGTGCCAAAGAGCCAGCGCTCGCCCAGCAGTCTGTTGTCACCTAGGCAGACGCTCAGGCGTCTTACTGGTAATACAAAACCGTTCTCAAAGGGCACCTACGGACGGTTGTAATTTGAAACTGGCCCCCGTAAAATCTGAATCCCCCACCCACCCTTTTTCCCCTCACTGTTTTTCCCCCCTTTTTACCTCCTCATTATAGGTTAGAAATAAGCCCCGAGCTTTGTTGTCCGTCTCTGTGACATGTAAACAAACTCAACGCACGTGTCGCGCATGCGCATGTAGCAGATGTTGTACTGTACCTGACGTTGATTGGTTCAAAAACACAGCTTTCCATTTCAGATTGAAACGTCAAAATAAAATTAAAACAAAAAAGCCATTGCACTATAGGCCTTTGAATAGGCTCCAAGCTCATTCAAGAAATGAATACTTTCATCCACCCTCTACTTGATAGGTCACCATAGTTACCCACTGAATGGGAGTTATGGAACTACTAACCTTTGCTCTGTAAATTATCCAAGTCTGACATCACAAACTCCATCTTTGGACCAGGTTTAGAGCTCCATATATGGAGGCGGGATAACCATCATGCAAATGTAAAACTCCATATATGGATATAGCTGACTTATCGTGACATCAGCGAGATGTCACAAGCATGCAGCAAAGCCTGGGTGTTCATTACTCCTTTGTTCATATACAAGCAGGATTTACTCCACTCTTTGCCATTCTCCAAGAGATTTTCGAATTCAACCTTCAAGTTCCTTGACCAGCTCGTAATGTATGCCGTGGGTGTCTTCCTGTCTTTGGTGTTCGTGATGTGCCACTTTGGCAGTGCAAACGGAGCTCCAGCACATCTAAATGACATCAGATGCCCAGATCCTGATCTTGAAGCTCGAGGCCTCTCTATGCAGTACGGCCGGCCTGCCCCACATCCATATGGCAAAATGGAACTAATTTGCAGTAGTGCATTAGAAGTGTTGGTTGGCGCAAAGAATGTCACCTGTGACATTAATGGTGAATGGTCACCTCCGCTCCCAGAATGCAAACGTCCCTGTCCCCCACCAACAGGACCAACCTGCAATGTTGGTTCCAATTTGGTAGGTCAAAAAGAAATAACGTTTTTCCTTGCTTGCCTCGTCATTTGCTACAATTGGCGGGGTTTGCCCATGTACAGCAAGTAAAAGAGCGAAAGTTTACCAGGAGGCAAATACGGTCGACGGCATGTGGTCGTAACGGGTTCCTAACGCCAAATCAAATGGGTTCAGATCTGAGCCAAGTCTCCAGAGGAGGCTAGTCTGTAGCCTGTCCTGCATGGGGACAGGAAACAAAACAAAAACAATTCCATCAAGGAGCCAACAATGGATCCCCTTCCTCAGGCAGGGGGAACCTGCAGAACACTGTCAAGTAAGAGATCCCTCCAAGCTGTTAACACCAGGGGCCAAATGGAAGATGAAAGTGGACCCCACCCTCCAAGCTGCTAACACCAGGGGCCGAATGGAAGATGAAAGTGGACCCCACCCTACAAGCTATCAACACCAGGGGCGAGTTTAAGATGGATGTGGACCTGGGCTGCTGGGCAGACAGCTCCAGGTCCCACAGGACATCTGCAGCACCACTTTATGCAGCAGATCGAGCCGACGGTGCTGTACAATAATATTTCAATACAGCCTTGCATTGATTATAAAACAAACAAAAACAAGAAAACAGCATGACAATGATTTTGTTGGGGGGAAATAAATAAATACATAAATATTAAAGAGGATTTTCATGTTCCCACATGTCACATGCCATAGAAACCCTGGTAGCAATACCAACTTTTTTGTTTTTTTAATACATTTACATATCATATCCTTTAGTGCGGCAGCCGGCCGGCTTCTTTTGTTTAAAGTGGGAATGATATACTTAAAGCAAATGGAAAGTTAGATTTTTTTTCCTGCCATGGGATGTTAATGGTAGGGTCACAAGAAACCCCTATAAAACAATTATGTCATCAAAATTAAGCCCATATATGGGCATGCCCACTACAACATAATTAAATTGTATTATTAGTTCTCAATTCTCATATATGGGCATATGAGCATACCCATATATGGGCATTCCATATGTTGACCTGACCACATCAAACCCTGTACAGTCAAGACACGCTCCATATATGGCCAGTACAGAATTAATTTCATATGTTGATCTGACCCCCCGTGCCAAAGAGCCAGCGCTCGCCCAGCAGTCTGTTGTCACCTAGGCAGACGCTCAGGCGTCTTACTGGTAATACAAAACCGTTCTCAAAGGGCACCTACGGACGGTTGTAATTTGAAACTGGCCCCCGTAAAATCTGAATCCCCCACCCACCCTTTTTCCCCTCACTGTTTTCCCCCCCTTTTTACCTCCTCATTATAGGTTAGAAATAAGCCCCGAGCTTTGTTGTCCGTCTCTGTGACATGTAAACAAACTCAACGCACGTGTCGCGCATGCGCATGTAGCAGATGTTGTACTGTACCTGACGTTGATTGGTTCAAAAACACAGCTTTCCATTGCAGATTGAAACGTCAAAATAAAATTAAAACAAAAAAGCCATTGCACTATAGGCCTTTGAATAGGCTCCAAGCTCATTCAAGAAATGAATACTTTCATCCACCCTCTACTTGATAGGTCACCATAGTTACCCACTGAATGGGAGTTATGGAACTACTAACCTTTGCTCTGTAAATTATCCAAGTCTGACATCACAAACTCCATCTTTGGACCAGGTTTAGAGCTCCATATATGGAGGCGGGATAACCATCATGCAAATGTAAAACTCCATATATGGATATAGCTGACTTATCGTGACATCAGCGAGATGTCACAAGCATGCAGCAAAGCCTGGGTGTTCATTACTCCTTTGTTCATATACAAGCAGGATTTACTCCACTCTTTGCCATTCTCCAAGAGATTTTCGAATTCAACCTTCAAGTTCCTTGACCAGCTCGTAATGTATGCCGTGGGTGTCTTCCTGTCTTTGGTGTTCGTGATGTGCCACTTTGGCAGTGCAAACGGAGCTCCAGCACATCTAAATGACATCAGATGCCCAGATCCTGATCTTGAAGCTCGAGGCCTCTCTATGCAGTACGGCCGGCCTGCCCCACATCCATATGGCAAAATGGAACTAATTTGCAGTAGTGCATTAGAAGTGTTGGTTGGCGCAAAGAATGTCACCTGTGACATTAATGGTGAATGGTCACCTCCGCTCCCAGAATGCAAACGTCCCTGTCCCCCACCAACAGGACCAACCTGCAATGTTGGTTCCAATTTGGTAGGTCAAAAAGAAATAACGTTTTTCCTTGCTTGCCTCGTCATTTGCTACAATTGGCGGGGTTTGCCCATGTACAGCAAGTAAAAGAGCGAAAGTTTACCAGGAGGCAAATACGGTCGACGGCATGTGGTCGTAACGGGTTCCTAACGCCAAATCAAATGGGTTCAGATCTGAGCCAAGTCTCCAGAGGAGGCTAGTCTGTAGCCTGTCCTGCATGGGGACAGGAAACAAAACAAAAACAATTCCATCAAGGAGCCAACAATGGATCCCCTTCCTCAGGCAGGGGGAACCTGCAGAACACTGTCAAGTAAGAGATCCCTCCAAGCTGTTAACACCAGGGGCCAAATGGAAGATGAAAGTGGACCCCACCCTCCAAGCTGCTAACACCAGGGGCCGAATGGAAGATGAAAGTGGACCCCACCCTACAAGCTATCAACACCAGGGGCGAGTTTAAGATGGATGTGGACCTGGGCTGCTGGGCAGACAGCTCCAGGTCCCACAGGACATCTGCAGCACCACTTTATGCAGCAGATCGAGCCGACGGTGCTGTACAATAATATTTCAATACAGCCTTGCATTGATTATAAAACAAACAAAAACAAGAAAACAGCATGACAATGATTTTGTTGGGGGGAAATAAATAAATACATAAATATTAAAGAGGATTTTCATGTTCCCACATGTCACATGCCATAGAAACCCTGGTAGCAATACCAACTTTTTTGTTTTTTTAATACATTTACATATCATATCCTTTAGTGCGGCAGCCGGCCGGCTTCTTTTGTTTAAAGTGGGAATGATATACTTAAAGCAAATGGAAAGTTAGATTTTTTTTCCTGCCATGGGATGTTAATGGTAGGGTCACAAGAAACCCCTATAAAACAATTATGTCATCAAAATTAAGCCCATATATGGGCATGCCCACTACAACATAATTAAATTGTATTATTAGTTCTCAATTCTCATATATGGGCATATGAGCATACCCATATATGGGCATTCCATATGTTGACCTGACCACATCAAACCCTGTACAGTCAAGACACGCTCCATATATGGCCAGTACAGAATTAATTTCATATGTTGATCTGACCCCCCGTGCCAAAGAGCCAGCGCTCGCCCAGCAGTCTGTTGTCACCTAGGCAGACGCTCAGGCGTCTTACTGGTAATACAAAACCGTTCTCAAAGGGCACCTACGGACGGTTGTAATTTGAAACTGGCCCCCGTAAAATCTGAATCCCCCACCCACCCTTTTTCCCCTCACTGTTTTCCCCCCCTTTTTACCTCCTCATTATAGGTTAGAAATAAGCCCCGAGCTTTGTTGTCCGTCTCTGTGACATGTAAACAAACTCAACGCACGTGTCGCGCATGCGCATGTAGCAGATGTTGTACTGTACCTGACGTTGATTCGTTCAAAAACACAGCTTTCCATTGCAGATTGAAACGTCAAAATAAAATTAAAACAAAAAAGCCATTGCACTATAGGCCTTTGAATAGGCTCCAAGCTCATTCAAGAAATGAATACTTTCATCCACCCTCTACTTGATAGGTCACCATAGTTACCCACTGAATGGGAGTTATGGAACTACTAACCTTTGCTCTGTAAATTATCCAAGTCTGACATCACAAACTCCATCTTTGGACCAGGTTTAGAGCTCCATATATGGAGGCGGGATAACCATCATGCAAATGTAAAACTCCATATATGGATATAGCTGACTTATCGTGACATCAGCGAGATGTCACAAGCATGCAGCAAAGCCTGGGTGTTCATTACTCCTTTGTTCATATACAAGCAGGATTTACTCCACTCTTTGCCATTCTCCAAGAGATTTTCGAATTCAACCTTCAAGTTCCTTGACCAGCTCGTAATGTATGCCGTGGGTGTCTTCCTGTCTTTGGTGTTCGTGATGTGCCACTTTGGCAGTGCAAACGGAGCTCCAGCACATCTAAATGACATCAGATGCCCAGATCCTGATCTTGAAGCTCGAGGCCTCTCTATGCAGTACGGCCGGCCTGCCCCACATCCATATGGCAAAATGGAACTAATTTGCAGTAGTGCATTAGAAGTGTTGGTTGGCGCAAAGAATGTCACCTGTGACATTAATGGTGAATGGTCACCTCCGCTCCCAGAATGCAAACGTCCCTGTCCCCCACCAACAGGACCAACCTGCAATGTTGGTTCCAATTTGGTAGGTCAAAAAGAAATAACGTTTTTCCTTGCTTGCCTCGTCATTTGCTACAATTGGCGGGGTTTGCCCATGTACAGCAAGTAAAAGAGCGAAAGTTTACCAGGAGGCAAATACGGTCGACGGCATGTGGTCGTAACGGGTTCCTAACGCCAAATCAAATGGGTTCAGATCTGAGCCAAGTCTCCAGAGGAGGCTAGTCTGTAGCCTGTCCTGCATGGGGACAGGAAACAAAACAAAAACAATTCCATCAAGGAGCCAACAATGGATCCCCTTCCTCAGGCAGGGGGAACCTGCAGAACACTGTCAAGTAAGAGATCCCTCCAAGCTGTTAACACCAGGGGCCAAATGGAAGATGAAAGTGGACCCCACCCTCCAAGCTGCTAACACCAGGGGCCGAATGGAAGATGAAAGTGGACCCCACCCTACAAGCTATCAACACCAGGGGCGAGTTTAAGATGGATGTGGACCTGGGCTGCTGGGCAGACAGCTCCAGGTCCCACAGGACATCTGCAGCACCACTTTATGCAGCAGATCGAGCCGACGGTGCTGTACAATAATATTTCAATACAGCCTTGCATTGATTATAAAACAAACAAAAACAAGAAAACAGCATGACAATGATTTTGTTGGGGGGAAATAAATAAATACATAAATATTAAAGAGGATTTTCATGTTCCCACATGTCACATGCCATAGAAACCCTGGTAGCAATACCAACTTTTTTGTTTTTTTAATACATTTACATATCATATCCTTTAGTGCGGCAGCCGGCCGGCTTCTTTTGTTTAAAGTGGGAATGATATACTTAAAGCAAATGGAAAGTTAGATTTTTTTTCCTGCCATGGGATGTTAATGGTAGGGTCACAAGAAACCCCTATAAAACAATTATGTCATCAAAATTAAGCCCATATATGGGCATGCCCACTACAACATAATTAAATTGTATTATTAGTTCTCAATTCTCATATATGGGCATATGAGCATACCCATATATGGGCATTCCATATGTTGACCTGACCACATCAAACCCTGTACAGTCAAGACACGCTCCATATATGGCCAGTACAGAATTAATTTCATATGTTGATCTGACCCCCCGTGCCAAAGAGCCAGCGCTCGCCCAGCAGTCTGTTGTCACCTAGGCAGACGCTCAGGCGTCTTACTGGTAATACAAAACCGTTCTCAAAGGGCACCTACGGACGGTTGTAATTTGAAACTGGCCCCCGTAAAATCTGAATCCCCCACCCACCCTTTTTCCCCTCACTGTTTTCCCCCCCTTTTTACCTCCTCATTATAGGTTAGAAATAAGCCCCGAGCTTTGTTGTCCGTCTCTGTGACATGTAAACAAACTCAACGCACGTGTCGCGCATGCGCATGTAGCAGATGTTGTACTGTACCTGACGTTGATTCGTTCAAAAACACAGCTTTCCATTGCAGATTGAAACGTCAAAATAAAATTAAAACAAAAAAGCCATTGCACTATAGGCCTTTGAATAGGCTCCAAGCTCATTCAAGAAATGAATACTTTCATCCACCCTCTACTTGATAGGTCACCATAGTTACCCACTGAATGGGAGTTATGGAACTACTAACCTTTGCTCTGTAAATTATCCAAGTCTGACATCACAAACTCCATCTTTGGACCAGGTTTAGAGCTCCATATATGGAGGCGGGATAACCATCATGCAAATGTAAAACTCCATATATGGATATAGCTGACTTATCGTGACATCAGCGAGATGTCACAAGCATGCAGCAAAGCCTGGGTGTTCATTACTCCTTTGTTCATATACAAGCAGGATTTACTCCACTCTTTGCCATTCTCCAAGAGATTTTCGAATTCAACCTTCAAGTTCCTTGACCAGCTCGTAATGTATGCCGTGGGTGTCTTCCTGTCTTTGGTGTTCGTGATGTGCCACTTTGGCAGTGCAAACGGAGCTCCAGCACATCTAAATGACATCAGATGCCCAGATCCTGATCTTGAAGCTCGAGGCCTCTCTATGCAGTACGGCCGGCCTGCCCCACATCCATATGGCAAAATGGAACTAATTTGCAGTAGTGCATTAGAAGTGTTGGTTGGCGCAAAGAATGTCACCTGTGACATTAATGGTGAATGGTCACCTCCGCTCCCAGAATGCAAACGTCCCTGTCCCCCACCAACAGGACCAACCTGCAATGTTGGTTCCAATTTGGTAGGTCAAAAAGAAATAACGTTTTTCCTTGCTTGCCTCGTCATTTGCTACAATTGGCGGGGTTTGCCCATGTACAGCAAGTAAAAGAGCGAAAGTTTACCAGGAGGCAAATACGGTCGACGGCATGTGGTCGTAACGGGTTCCTAACGCCAAATCAAATGGGTTCAGATCTGAGCCAAGTCTCCAGAGGAGGCTAGTCTGTAGCCTGTCCTGCATGGGGACAGGAAACAAAACAAAAACAATTCCATCAAGGAGCCAACAATGGATCCCCTTCCTCAGGCAGGGGGAACCTGCAGAACACTGTCAAGTAAGAGATCCCTCCAAGCTGTTAACACCAGGGGCCAAATGGAAGATGAAAGTGGACCCCACCCTCCAAGCTGCTAACACCAGGGGCCGAATGGAAGATGAAAGTGGACCCCACCCTACAAGCTATCAACACCAGGGGCGAGTTTAAGATGGATGTGGACCTGGGCTGCTGGGCAGACAGCTCCAGGTCCCACAGGACATCTGCAGCACCACTTTATGCAGCAGATCGAGCCGACGGTGCTGTACAATAATATTTCAATACAGCCTTGCATTGATTATAAAACAAACAAAAACAAGAAAACAGCATGACAATGATTTTGTTGGGGGGAAATAAATAAATACATAAATATTAAAGAGGATTTTCATGTTCCCACATGTCACATGCCATAGAAACCCTGGTAGCAATACCAACTTTTTTGTTTTTTTAATACATTTACATATCATATCCTTTAGTGCGGCAGCCGGCCGGCTTCTTTTGTTTAAAGTGGGAATGATATACTTAAAGCAAATGGAAAGTTAGATTTTTTTTCCTGCCATGGGATGTTAATGGTAGGGTCACAAGAAACCCCTATAAAACAATTATGTCATCAAAATTAAGCCCATATATGGGCATGCCCACTACAACATAATTAAATTGTATTATTAGTTCTCAATTCTCATATATGGGCATATGAGCATACCCATATATGGGCATTCCATATGTTGACCTGACCACATCAAACCCTGTACAGTCAAGACACGCTCCATATATGGCCAGTACAGAATTAATTTCATATGTTGATCTGACCCCCCGTGCCAAAGAGCCAGCGCTCGCCCAGCAGTCTGTTGTCACCTAGGCAGACGCTCAGGCGTCTTACTGGTAATACAAAACCGTTCTCAAAGGGCACCTACGGACGGTTGTAATTTGAAACTGGCCCCCGTAAAATCTGAATCCCCCACCCACCCTTTTTCCCCTCACTGTTTTCCCCCCCTTTTTACCTCCTCATTATAGGTTAGAAATAAGCCCCGAGCTTTGTTGTCCGTCTCTGTGACATGTAAACAAACTCAACGCACGTGTCGCGCATGCGCATGTAGCAGATGTTGTACTGTACCTGACGTTGATTGGTTCAAAAACACAGCTTTCCATTTCAGATTGAAACCTCAAAATAAAATTAAAACAAAAAAGCCATTGCACTATAGGCCTTTGAATAGGCTCCAAGCTCATTCAAGAAATGAATACTTTCATCCACCCTCTACTTGATAGGTCACCATAGTTACCCACTGAATGGGAGTTATGGAACTACTAACCTTTGCTCTGTAAATTATCCAAGTCTGACATCACAAACTCCATCTTTGGACCAGGTTTAGAGCTCCATATATGGAGGCGGGATAACCATCATGCAAATGTAAAACTCCATATATGGATATAGCTGACTTATCGTGACATCAGTGAGATGTCACAAGCATCCAGCAAAGCCTGGGTGTTCATTACTCCTTTGTTCATATACAAGCAGGATTTACTCCACTCTTTGCCATTCTCCAAGAGATTTTCGCATTCAACCTTCAAGTTCCTTGACCAGCTCGTAATGTATGCCGTGGGTGTCTTCCTGTCTTTGGTGTTCGTGATGTGCCACTTTGGCAGTGCAAACGGAGCTCCAGCACATCTAAATGACATCAGATGCCCAGATCCTGATCTTGAAGCTCGAGGCCTCTCTATGCAGTACGGCCGGCCTGCCCCACATCCATATGGCAAAATGGAACTAATTTGCAGTAGTGCATTAGAAGTGTTGGTTGGCGCAAAGAATGTCACCTGTGACATTAATGGTGAATGGTCACCTCCGCTCCCAGAATGCAAACGTCCCTGTCCCCCACCAACAGGACCAACCTGCAATGTTGGTTCCAATTTGGTAGGTCAAAAAGAAATAACGTTTTTCCTTGCTTGCCTCGTCATTTGCTACAATTGGCGGGGTTTGCCCATGTACAGCAAGTAAAAGAGCGAAAGTTTACCAGGAGGCAAATACGGTCGACGGCATGTGGTCGTAACGGGTTCCTAACGCCAAATCAAATGGGTTCAGATCTGAGCCAAGTCTCCAGAGGAGGCTAGTCTGTAGCCTGTCCTGCATGGGGACAGGAAACAAAACAAAAACAATTCCATCAAGGAGCCAACAATGGATCCCCTTCCTCAGGCAGGGGGAACCTGCAGAACACTGTCAAGTAAGAGATCCCTCCAAGCTGTTAACACCAGGGGCCAAATGGAAGATGAAAGTGGACCCCACCCTCCAAGCTGCTAACACCAGGGGCCGAATGGAAGATGAAAGTGGACCCCACCCTCCAAGCTATCAACACCAGGGGCGAGTTTAAGATGGATGTGGACCTGGGCTGCTGGGCAGACAGCTCTAGGTCCCACAGGACATCTGCAGCACCACTTTATGCAGCAGATCGAGCCGACGGTGCTGTACAATAATATTTCAATACAGCCTTGCATTGATTATAAAACAAACAAAAACAAGAAAACAGCATGACAATGATTTTGTTGGGGGGAAATAAATAAATACATAAATATTAAAGAGGATTTTCATGTTCCCACATGTCACATGCCATAGAAACCCTGGTAGCAATACCAACTTTTTTGTTTTTTTAATACATTTACATATCATATCCTTTAGTGCGGCAGCCGGCCGTCTTCTTTTGTTTAAAGTGGGAATGATATACTTAAAGCAAATGGAAAGTTAGATTTTTTTTCCTGCCATGGGATGTTAATGGTAGGGTCACAAGAAACCCCTATAAAACAATTATGTCATCAAAATTAAGCCCATATATGGGCATGCCCACTACAACATAATTAAATTGTATTATTAGTTCTCAATTCTCATATATGGGCATATGAGCATACCCATATATGGGCATTCCATATGTTGACCTGACCACATCAAACCCTGTACAGTCAAGACACGCTCCATATATGGCCAGTACAGAATTAATTTCATATGTTGATCTGACCCCCCGTGCCAAAGAGCCAGCGCTCGCCCAGCAGTCTGTTGTCACCTAGGCAGACGCTCAGGCGTCTTACTGGTAATACAAAACCGTTCTCAAAGGGCACCTACGGACGGTTGTAATTTGAAACTGGCCCCCGTAAAATCTGAATCCCCCACCCACCCTTTTTCCCCTCACTGTTTTTCCCCCCTTTTTACCTCCTCATTATAGGTTAGAAATAAGCCCCGAGCTTTGTTGTCCGTCTCTGTGACATGTAAACAAACTCAACGCACGTGTCGCGCATGCGCATGTAGCAGATGTTGTACTGTACCTGACGTTGATTGGTTCAAAAACACAGCTTTCCATTTCAGATTGAAACGTCAAAATAAAATTAAAACAAAAAAGCCATTGCACTATAGGCCTTTGAATAGGCTCCAAGCTCATTCAAGAAATGAATACTTTCATCCACCCTCTACTTGATAGGTCACCATAGTTACCCACTGAATGGGAGTTATGGAACTACTAACCTTTGCTCTGTAAATTATCCAAGTCTGACATCACAAACTCCATCTTTGGACCAGGTTTAGAGCTCCATATATGGAGGCGGGATAACCGTCATGCAAATGTAAAACTCCATATATGGATATAGCTGACTTATCGTGACATCAGTGAGATGTCACAAGCATCCAGCAAAGCCTGGGTGTTCATTACTCCTTTGTTCATATACAAGCAGGATTTACTCCACTCTTTGCCATTCTCCAAGAGATTTTCGCATTCAACCTTCAAGTTCCTTGACCAGCTCGTAATGTATGCCGTGGGTGTCTTCCTGTCTTTGGTGTTCGTGATGTGCCACTTTGGCAGTGCAAACGGAGCTCCAGCACATCTAAATGACATCAGATGCCCAGATCCTGATCTTGAAGCTCGAGGCCTCTCTATGCAGTACGGCCGGCCTGCCCCACATCCATATGGCAAAATGGAACTAATTTGCAGTAGTGCATTAGAAGTGTTGGTTGGCGCAAAGAATGTCACCTGTGACATTAATGGTGAATGGTCACCTCCGCTCCCAGAATGCAAACGTCCCTGTCCCCCACCAACAGGACCAACCTGCAATGTTGGTTCCAATTTGGTAGGTCAAAAAGAAATAACGTTTTTCCTTGCTTGCCTCGTCATTTGCTACAATTGGCGGGGTTTGCCCATGTACAGCAAGTAAAAGAGCGAAAGTTTACCAGGAGGCAAATACGGTCGACGGCATGTGGTCGTAACGGGTTCCTAACGCCAAATCAAATGGGTTCAGATCTGAGCCAAGTCTCCAGAGGAGGCTAGTCTGTAGCCTGTCCTGCATGGGGACAGGAAACAAAACAAAAACAATTCCATCAAGGAGCCAACAATGGATCCCCTTCCTCAGGCAGGGGGAACCTGCAGAACACTGTCAAGTAAGAGATCCCTCCAAGCTGTTAACACCAGGGGCCAAATGGAAGATGAAAGTGGACCCCACCCTCCAAGCTGCTAACACCAGGGGCCGAATGGAAGATGAAAGTGGACCCCACCCTACAAGCTATCAACACCAGGGGCGAGTTTAAGATGGATGTGGACCTGGGCTGCTGGGCAGACAGCTCCAGGTCCCACAGGACATCTGCAGCACCACTTTATGCAGCAGATCGAGCCGACGGTGCTGTACAATAATATTTCAATACAGCCTTGCATTGATTATAAAACAAACAAAAACAAGAAAACAGCATGACAATGATTTTGTTGGGGGGAAATAAATAAATACATAAATATTAAAGAGGATTTTCATGTTCCCACATGTCACATGCCATAGAAACCCTGGTAGCAATACCAACTTTTTTGTTTTTTTAATACATTTACATATCATATCCTTTAGTGCGGCAGCCGGCCGGCTTCTTTTGTTTAAAGTGGGAATGATATACTTAAAGCAAATGGAAAGTTAGATTTTTTTTCCTGCCATGGGATGTTAATGGTAGGGTCACAAGAAACCCCTATAAAACAATTATGTCATCAAAATTAAGCCCATATATGGGCATGCCCACTACAACATAATTAAATTGTATTATTAGTTCTCAATTCTCATATATGGGCATATGAGCATACCCATATATGGGCATTCCATATGTTGACCTGACCACATCAAACCCTGTACAGTCAAGACACGCTCCATATATGGCCAGTACAGAATTAATTTCATATGTTGATCTGACCCCCCGTGCCAAAGAGCCAGCGCTCGCCCAGCAGTCTGTTGTCACCTAGGCAGACGCTCAGGCGTCTTACTGGTAATACAAAACCGTTCTCAAAGGGCACCTACCGACGGTTGTAATTTGAAACTGGCCCCCGTAAAATCTGAATCCCCCACCCACCCTTTTTCCCCTCACTGTTTTTCCCCCCTTTTTAACTCCTCATTATAGGTTAGAAATAAGCCCCGAGCTTTGTTGTCCGTCTCTGTGACATGTAAACAAACTCAACGCACGTGTCGCGCATGCGCATGTAGCAGATGTTGTACTGTACCTGACGTTGATTGGTTCAAAAACACAGTTTTCCATTTCAGATTGAAACGTCAAAATAAAATTAAAACAAAAAAGCCATTGCACTATAGGCCTTTGAATAGGCTCCAAGCTCATTCAAGAAATGAATACTTTCATCCACCCTCTACTTGATAGGTCACCATAGTTACCCACTGAATGGGAGTTATGGAACTACTAACCTTTGCTCTGTAAATTATCCAAGTCTGACATCACAAACTCCATCTTTGGACCAGGTTTAGAGCTCCATATATGGAGGCGAGATAACCGTCATGCAAATGTAAAACTCCATATATGGATATAGCTGACTTATCGTGACATCAGTGAGATGTCACAAGCATCCAGCAAAGCCTGGGTGTTCATTACTCCTTTGTTCATATACAAGCAGGATTTACTCCACTCTTTGCCATTCTCCAAGAGATTTTCGCATTCAACCTTCAAGTTCCTTGACCAGCTCGTAATGTATGCCGTGGGTGTCTTCCTGTATTTGGTGTTCGTGATGTGCCACTTTGGCAGTGCAAACGGAGCTCCAGCACATCTAAATGACATCAGATGCCCAGATCCTGATCTTGAAGCTCGAGGCCTCTCTATGCAGTACGGCCGGCCTGCCCCACATCCATATGGCAAAATGGAACTAATTTGCAGTAGTGCATTAGAAGTGTTGGTTGGCGCAAAGAATGTCACCTGTGACATTAATGGTGAATGGTCACCTCCGCTCCCAGAATGCAAACGTCCCTGTCCCCCACCAACAGGACCAACCTGCAATGTTGGTTCCAATTTGGTAGGTCAAAAAGAAATAACATTTTTCCTTGCTTGCCTCGTCATTTGCTACAATTGGCGGGGTTTGCCCATGTACAGCAAGTAAAAGAGCGAAAGTTTACCTGGAGGCAAATACGGTCGACGGCATGTGGTCGTAACGGGTTCCTAACGCCAAATCACATGGGTTCAGATCTGAGCCAAGTCTCCAGAGGAGGCTAGTCTGAAGCCTGTCCTGCATGGGGACAGGAAACAAAACAAAAACAATTCCATCAAGGAGCCAACAATGGATCCCCTTCCTCAGGCAGGGGGAACCTGCAGAACACTGTCAAGTAAGAGATCCCTCCAAGCTGTTAACACCAGGGGCCAAATGGAAGATGAAAGTGGACCCCACCCTCCAAGCTGCTAACACCAGGGGCCGAATGGAAGATGAAAGTGGACCCCACCCTCCAAGCTATCAACACCAGGGGCGAGTTTAAGATGGATGTGGACCTGGGCTGCTGGGCAGACAGCTCCAGGTCCCACAGGACATCTGCAGCACCACTTTATGCAGCAGATCGAGCCGACGGTGCTGTACAATAATATTTCAATACAGCCTTGCATTGATTATAAAACAAACAAAAACAAGAAAACAGCATGACAATGATTTTGTTGGGGGGAAATAAATAAATACATAAATATTAAAGAGGATTTTCATGTTCCCACATGTCACATGCCATAGAAACCCTGGTAGCAATACCAACTTTTTTGTTCTTTTAATACATTTACATATCATATCCTTTAGTGCGGCAGCCGGCCGGCTTCTTTTGTTTAAAGTGGGAATGATATACTTAAAGCAAATGGAAAGTTAGATTTTTTTTCCTGCCATGGGATGTTAATGGTAGGGTCACAAGAAACCCCTATAAAACAATTATGTCATCAAAATTAAGCCCATATATGGGCATGCCCACTACAACATAATTAAATTGTATTATTAGTTCTCAATTCTCATATATGGGCATATGAGCATACCCATATATGGGCATTCCATATGTTGACCTGACCACATCAAACCCTGTACAGTCAAGACACGCTCCATATATGGCCAGTACAGAATTAATTTCATATGTTGATCTGACCCCCCGTGCCAAAGAGCCAGCGCTCGCCCAGCAGTCTGTTGTCACCTAGGCAGACGCTCAGGCGTCTTACTGGTAATACAAAACCGTTCTCAAAGGGCACCTACCGACGGTTGTAATTTGAAACTGGCCCCCGTAAAATCTGAATCCCCCACCCACCCTTTTTCCCCTCACTGTTTTTCCCCCCTTTTTAACTCCTCATTATAGGTTAGAAATAAGCCCCGAGCTTTGTTGTCCGTCTCTGTGACATGTAAACAAACTCAACGCACGTGTCGCGCATGCGCATGTAGCAGATGTTGTACTGTACCTGACGTTGATTGGTTCAAAAACACAGTTTTCCATTTCAGATTGAAACGTCAAAATAAAATTAAAACAAAAAAGCCATTGCACTATAGGCCTTTGAGTAGGCTCCAAGCTCATTCAAGAAATGAATACTTTCATCCACCCTCTACTTGATAGGTCACCATAGTTACCCACTGAATGGGAGTTATGGAACTACTAACCTTTGCTCTGTAAATTATCCAAGTCTGACATCACAAACTCCATCTTTGGACCAGGTTTAGAGCTCCATATATGGAGGCGAGATAACCGTCATGCAAATGTAAAACTCCATATATGGATATAGCTGACTTATCGTGACATCAGTGAGATGTCACAAGCATCCAGCAAAGCCTGGGTGTTCATTACTCCTTTGTTCATATACAAGCAGGATTTACTCCACTCTTTGCCATTCTCCAAGAGATTTTCGCATTCAACCTTCAAGTTCCTTGACCAGCTCGTAATGTATGCCGTGGGTGTCTTCCTGTATTTGGTGTTCGTGATGTGCCACTTTGGCAGTGCAAACGGAGCTCCAGCACATCTAAATGACATCAGATGCCCAGATCCTGATCTTGAAGCTCGAGGCCTCTCTATGCAGTACGGCCGGCCTGCCCCACATCCATATGGCAAAATGGAACTAATTTGCAGTAGTGCATTAGAAGTGTTGGTTGGCGCAAAGAATGTCACCTGTGACATTAATGGTGAATGGTCACCTCCGCTCCCAGAATGCAAACGTCCCTGTCCCCCACCAACAGGACCAACCTGCAATGTTGGTTCCAATTTGGTAGGTCAAAAAGAAATAACATTTTTCCTTGCTTGCCTCGTCATTTGCTACAATTGGCGGGGTTTGCCCATGTACAGCAAGTAAAAGAGCGAAAGTTTACCTGGAGGCAAATACGGTCGACGGCATGTGGTCGTAACGGGTTCCTAACGCCAAATCACATGGGTTCAGATCTGAGCCAAGTCTCCAGAGGAGGCTAGTCTGAAGCCTGTCCTGCATGGGGACAGGAAACAAAACAAAAACAATTCCATCAAGGAGCCAACAATGGATCCCCTTCCTCAGGCAGGGGGAACCTGCAGAACACTGTCAAGTAAGAGATCCCTCCAAGCTGTTAACACCAGGGGCCAAATGGAAGATGAAAGTGGACCCCACCCTCCAAGCTGCTAACACCAGGGGCCGAATGGAAGATGAAAGTGGACCCCACCCTCCAAGCTATCAACACCAGGGGCGAGTTTAAGATGGATGTGGACCTGGGCTGCTGGGCAGACAGCTCCAGGTCCCACAGGACATCTGCAGCACCACTTTATGCAGCAGATCGAGCCGACGGTGCTGTACAATAATATTTCAATACAGCCTTGCATTGATTATAAAACAAACAAAAACAAGAAAACAGCATGACAATGATTTTGTTGGGGGGAAATAAATAAATACATAAATATTAAAGAGGATTTTCATGTTCCCACATGTCACATGCCATAGAAACCCTGGTAGCAATACCAACTTTTTTGTTTTTTTAATACATTTACATATCATATCCTTTAGTGCGGCAGCCGGCCGGCTTCTTTTGTTTAAAGTGGGAATGATATACTTAAAGCAAATGGAAAGTTAGATTTTTTTTCCTGCCATGGGATGTTAATGGTAGGGTCACAAGAAACCCCTATAAAACAATTATGTCATCAAAATTAAGCCCATATATGGGCATGCCCACTACAACATAATTAAATTGTATTATTAGTTCTCAATTCTCATATATGGGCATATGAGCATACCCATATATGGGCATTCCATATGTTGACCTGACCACATCAAACCCTGTACAGTCAAGACACGCTCCATATATGGCCAGTACAGAATTAATTTCATATGTTGATCTGACCCCCCGTGCCAAAGAGCCAGCGCTCGCCCAGCAGTCTGTTGTCACCTAGGCAGACGCTCAGGCGTCTTACTGGTAATACAAAACCGTTCTCAAAGGGCACCTACGGACGGTTGTAATTTGAAACTGGCCCCCGTAAAATCTGAATCCCCCACCCACCCTTTTTCCCCTCACTGTTTTCCCCCCCTTTTTACCTCCTCATTATAGGTTAGAAATAAGCCCCGAGCTTTGTTGTCCGTCTCTGTGACATGTAAACAAACTCAACGCACGTGTCGCGCATGCGCATGTAGCAGATGTTGTACTGTACCTGACGTTGATTGGTTCAAAAACACAGCTTTCCATTTCAGATTGAAACGTCAAAATAAAATTAAAACAAAAAAGCCATTGCACTATAGGCCTTTGAATAGGCTCCAAGCTCATTCAAGAAATGAATACTTTCATCCACCCTCTACTTGATAGGTCACCATAGTTACCCACTGAATGGGAGTTATGGAACTACTAACCTTTGCTCTGTAAATTATCCAAGTCTGACATCACAAACTCCATCTTTGGACCAGGTTTAGAGCTCCATATATGGAGACGGGATAACCGTCATGCAAATGTAAAACTCCATATATGGATATAGCTGACTTATCGTGACATCAGTGAGATGTCACAAGCATCCAGCAAAGCCTGGGTGTTTATTACTCCTTTGTTCATATACAAGCAGGATTTACTCCACTCTTTGCCATTCTCCAAGAGATTTTCGCATTCAACCTTCAAGTTCCTTGACCAGCTCGTAATGTATGCCGTGGGTGTCTTCCTGTCTTTGGTGTTCGTGATGTGCCACTTTGGCAGTGCAAACGGAGCTCCAGCACATCTAAATGACATCAGATGCCCAGATCCTGATCTTGAAGCTCGAGGCCTCTCTATGCAGTACGGCCGGCCTGCCCCACATCCATATGGCAAAATGGAACTAATTTGCAGTAGTGCATTAGAAGTGTTGGTTGGCGCAAAGAATGTCACCTGTGACATTAATGGTGAATGGTCACCTCCGCTCCCAGAATGCAAACGTCCCTGTCCCCCACCAACAGGACCAACCTGCAATGTTGGTTCCAATTTGGTAGGTCAAAAAGAAATAACGTTTTTCCTTGCTTGCCTCGTCATTTGCTACAATTGGCGGGGTTTGCCCATGTACAGCAAGTAAAAGAGCGAAAGTTTACCAGGAGGCAAATACGGTCGACGTCAGCAAGGGCATGCGGTCGCAACGGGTTCCTAACGCCAAATCAAATGGGTTCAGATCTGAGCCAAGTCTCCAGAGGAGGCAAGTCTGAAGCCTGTCCTGCATGGGGTTAGGGTATCCGGACGTAAAAACAATAACATCAAGGAGCCAACAATGGATCCACTTCCTCAGGCAGGAGGAACCTGCAGAACACTCCAGTAAGAGATCCCCCACCCTCCAGGCTGTTAACACCAGGGGCCGAATAGAAGATGGAAGTGGACCCCACCCTCCAAGCTGTTAACACCAGGGGCCGAATGGAAGATGGAAGTGGACCTGCATGGCAGACAGCTCCAGGTCCCACAGGACATCTGCAGCACCACTTTATGCAGCCGTGAAGTCAGCACTACTGATCGAGCCGACGGTGCCATACAATAATATTTCAATGCGGCCTTGCATTGATTATAAAACAAACAAAAACAAGAAAACAGCATCACAATGATTTTGTTGGGGGGAAATAAATAAATACCTGTACATAAATATTAAAGAGGATTTTATGTTCCCACATGCCTGGTAGCACTACCAACTTTTTTATTTTTTTATTAATTTTCATATTATGTCCTTTAGTCCGGCAGCCGACCGGCTTCTTTTGTTTAAAATGGGCATGCCCATATGCCCTATATGGGCATGCCCACTACAACATAATTAAATTGTATTATTAGTTTCTCATATATGGGCATATGAGCATGCCCATATATGGGCATTCCATATGTTGATCTGACCACATCAAACCCTGTATACACGCAAGACACGCTCCATATATGGCCAGTACAGAATTCATTTTATATGTTGATCTGACCCAGATCCCCCATGCCAAACCCGCACGCCACTTACTGGTAATACAAAACCGCTCTCAAAGGGCAACTACGGACCGGAAACTGGCCCCCGTAAAATCTGAATCCCACACCCACCCTTTTTCCCCTCACTGTGTTTTTTTCCCCTTTTTGCCTCCTCTATGATGCTTTCCTGTTTATGGCTATATAGAAGTGTTTATTTGTGCGTCTCTAAATGTTATGATGAATTGAACATGGTGGATCCGACCCTATTGTAAACAAGTGTAATGCTTTCTGGTGTCGTCCACAGTTAACAGTTTTGTATTGAGTTGTGCTTGAAATGTACTGAAATTCTCCAATCTGTTAATAAATACTTTAATCAATCAATAATAATGTGTAGCCTACATAATGTAGCCTATATGTATATAATTCTACATATCACCTCAAACCCTTAGATCTCCATATATGGAGCTGACCTGTTCTGACATTCCATATTGATCCACTCGTCCTTCCTCTTGATGTGTGTTGGCCTCATATAGTGACCATATCAAGCTATGCTGCCTCCACTTGGCCGGACATTGACACTGCAGGGCCTTGCTTAATGAGAAAAAAAGATATATCTGGTCTCGCCTCCCGTCAGTCTCGGTCTTGACTCGGACTCGACCCCCTCCCACATCTTGACTCGGTCTCTGACTCACGCCCCCACTACTGGACCCATCTTGTCCAGTAGTGGGGACAAGTAAAGACACGTTTACTGGACCAGTAAAGCTTGCGCCATCCTCCCCCACTGTGGCTGCAAAAGTCATGTATAGGCTATATGTAGTAAATACAAAGCAAATTCTGCAATGCTGGTCCATTCACTATTATTATTTTCTTATTCTAAAATGTTCTTTCACATAAGGATGTATGATTGTTGTTAGAGAAATAAAATAACCCACTCCCAGACTCGATCTCTCCCCAGTCAAAGTTCAATGAATGTGAATTTGAATTAATATTGAATTATGTGTAGGATGTAATTTGCATTCAGATGTGCATTAAATGTGTGCAGGAGGATGCTAAACGCACACCAGTAGTGGTGCCAGAAACATCTACAAAGATAAGTCTTAAGAAGACAAAAGAGTGGCCGCACACACTGATAGCCAAAGTGCCGATTATTTAGCTTTTTTCTGTACAGCAGTAAACCTTGAGTTGTGAAAACGATGGGAAATGTTCCATCTTTGTGAATGTTATATACAGGTTTAATGTTTGTTTTTAGTTCAATGTTGGTTTTAAAAACGCAATTGTCAATGAAGGGAACATTTACGTCATCTTGTCCCTATAATACAAACATTAAATGAATTTAATGTTTGTGTTGGCAGACCATTACATCACCTAATCAACATGAGTTAGACTTTAATATATTAGCGCCCCACATGACACGGGTGTGATTTCTATATCAAAAGTCCATTCAATCTCATTTCAATTACTTACTTTGAACAAAAATGTACTGTGTGGGTTAGAAATAAGCCACACGCTTTGTTGCTCTTCTCTCTGTGGCATTTAAACAAACAAACTCAACGCACACGTCGCGCATGTAGCAGAGCTACGTCCCATTGGTTCAAGAACACACAGCTTTCCGTTTCAGAGTGATTTTTTTAATAAAATGAACAAAAAAGTAATTGCACTAAACTTTAAAGTGAATAGGCTCCCAGCTCATTAAAGAAATGAAGACATTCACTCACTCTCACATCATATGGGTACTTGATAGGTCGCTATAGTTTCCCACTGAATGGTACTCCATATATGGAGTTATCCGAATACTAACCTATCAATGGCTCTGTAACCTAGTGACATCATGCTAATGTAAAACTCCATGTATGGATATAGCTGACTGATCGTGACATCAGAGTGATGTCACAAGCATCCAGCCAAGAACTGTATAAAGGGAGGTCATTAATACTTTTTTTCAAATGCAAGCAGGATTTACTCCAGTCTTTGCCAATCTCCAAGACACAGCTTCTCAAGGCTATATTCACATTCAACCTTGAACAGCTCTCACCCAGAGAAACTCCAGGACCTTACGGACGGATCAGGAAATATATCTCTGCAAATCAGGAATCCTCCGACCACTCTTCTTAATCATCAGGGTTACGTTCTTATCAGACACCACTGCGGTGTGTCCTAGACTCGGACAACCAGTCCCTTTGAATAGTATTTTCTATGACATAAGAGAGAGACGCTAGATGTAATGTACGCCGTGGGTGTCTTCCTGTCCTTGGTCTTCTTCATGTGCCCCTTTGGCCTTGCAAGCGGAGCTTCAGCGCCTACAAATTACATCAGATGTCCAGATCCTGATCTTGAAGCCCGAGGTCTCTATGTGATGTCCGGCCAGCTACGGCCAGGTACGGCCAGATACGGCGATAGTATGAAACTAATTTGCCATAATCCTAATAAAGTGTTGGTTGGCGCAAAGAATGTCACCTGTGACATCAATGGTGAGTGGTCCCCTCCGCTCCCAGAATGCAAACGTCCCTGTCCCCCACCAACAGGATCAACCTGCAATGCTGGTTCCAATTTGGTAGGTCAAAAAGAAATAACGTTTTTCCTTGCTTGCCTCATCATCTATTACAATTCTCATTGGCAGGGTTTGCCTATGTACAGCAAGTAAAAGAGCGAAAGGTCGCCAGGAGGCAAAAAAATGGTCGACATCAGCAAGGGCATGCAGTCGCAACGGGTTCCTAACGCCAAATCAAATGGGTTCAGATCTGAGCCAAGTCTCCAGAGGAGGCAAGTCTGAAGCCTGTCCTGCATGGGGTTAGGGTATCCGGACGTAAAAACAATAACATCAAGGAGCCAACAATGGATCCACTTCCTCAGGCAGGAGGAACCTGCAGAACACTCCAGTAAGAGATCCCCCACCCTCCAGGCTGTTAACACCAGGGGCCGAATGGAAGATGGAAGTGGACCCCACCCTCCAAGCTGTTAACACCAGGGGCCGAATGGAAGATGGAAGTGGACCCCACCCTCCAAGCTGTTAACACCAGGGGCCGAATGGAAGATGGAAGTGGACCTGCATGGCAGACAGCTCCAGGTCCCACAGGACATCTGCAGCACCACTTTATGCAGCCGTGAAGTCAGCACTACTGATCGAGCCGACGGTGCCATACAATAATATTTCAATACGGCCTTGCATTGATTATAAAACAAACAAAAACAAGAAAACAGCATCACGATGATTTTGTTGGGGGGGAAATAAATAAATACCTGTACATGAATATTAAAGAGGATTTTATGTTCCCACATGCCTGGTAGCACTACCAACTTTTTTATTTTTTTATTAATTTTCATATTATGTCCTTTAGTCCGGCAGCCGACCGGCTTCTTTTGTTTAAAATGGGCATGCCCATATGCCCATATATGGGCATGCCCATATATGGGCATGCCCACTACAACATAATGAAATTGTATTATTAGTTTCTCATATATGGGCATATGAGCATGCCCATATATGGGCATTCCATATGTTGATCTGACCACATCAAACCCTGTATACACGCAAGACACGCTCCATATATGGCCAGTACAGAATTAATTTTATATGTTGATCTGACCCAGACGCCCCATGCCAAACCCGCACGCCACTTACTGGTAATACAAAACCGCTCTCAAAGGGCAACTACAGACCGTTGTAATTTGAAACTGGCCCCCGTAAAATCTGAATCCCACATCCACCCTTTTTCCCCTCACTGTGTTTTTTTCCCCTTTTTACCTCCTCTATGATGCTTTCCTGTTTATGGCTATATAGAAGTGTTTATTTGTGCGTCTCTAAATGTTATGATGAATTGAACATGGTGGATCCGACCCTATTGTAAACAAGTGTAATGCTTTCTGGTGTCGTCCACAGTTAACAGTTTTGTATTGAGTTGTGCTTGAAATGTACTGAAATTCTCCAATCTGTTAATAAATACTTTAATCAATCAATAATAATGTGTAGCCTACATAATGTAGCCTATATGTATATAATTCTACATCTCACCTCAAACCCTTAAATCTCCATATATGGAGCTGACCTGTTCTGACATTCCATATTGATCCACTCGTCCTTCCTCTTGATGTGTGTTGGCCTCATATAGTGACCATATCAAGCTATGCTGCCTCCACTTGGCCGGACATTGACACTGCAGGGTCTTGATTAATGAGAAAAATATATATATCTGGTCTCGCCTCCCGTCAGTCTCGGTCTTGACTCGGACTCGACCCCCTCCCACATCTTGACTCGGTCTCTGACTCACGCCCCCACTACTGGACCCATCTTGTCCAGTAGTGGGGACAAGTAAAGACAAGTTTACTGGACCAGTAAAGCTTGCGCCATCCTCCCCCACTGTGGCTGCAAAAGTCACGTATAGGCTATATGTAGTAAATACAAAGCAAATTCTGCAATGCTGGTCCATTCACTATTATTATTTTCTTCTTCTAAAATGTTCTTTCACATAAGGATGTATGATTGTTGTTAGAGAAATAAAATAACCCACTCCCAGACTCGATCTCTCCCCAGTCAAAGTTCAATGAATGTGAATTTGAATTAATATTGAATTATGTGTAGGATGTAATTTGCATTCAGATGTGCATTAAATTTGTGCAGGAGGATGCTAAACGCACACCAGTAGTGGTGCCAGAAACATCTACAAAGATAAGTCTTAAGAAGACAAAAGAGTGGCCGCACACACTGATAGCCAAAGTGCCGATTATTTATTAGGATGCAGAGTAGGAACCAACGTTTCGGCAGATACAACTGCCTTCTTCAGACTTTGAATTTAACACACTTTACAAATATACATTTAATTTTAACAGAGAAATCCGCTCTCACACATGCCAGTGTGCCAGTGATCAGCCTCTGCTGTGCCTATACCCCTGAGCTAGACGATATTTAAATGTTGTGGACGTCACTGGGGAGGATCTGGACTACTGAGGGAAGAAGGCACGTCAATCCAGACTCAGGGTCTGGCTGATTGAAGGGACCGATTTGGAAATGCAATCACTTCGGATGGACAATGTATACGGTTTGCACAGATTGTACCTGCAAAGAGCATGATTATGATGATGAAGTGTAGTGCTTTATTGGGACGTCCACTCACAGTTAACAGTTTTTTTGTATTGAGTTGTGCTTGAAATGTACTGTAATTCTACAAACTGTTAATAAATACTTCAATCAATTATTGCAATACTTCATACAGTAGGTGGCGGTATGCACCCTTATTGGTAGTAACCCGCACGCCATTTAAACCGAGAGAAGAAGATACCCGACATGCGCAGAAACGTTATCGGTCAGGAAGTGCCTTTGTTTGTTTTGATATCTGTCTTTAGTGTCTTGCAGCTCCGTTTCAGCTCCGATAAACATCCGTCTGGTAACGCTAGT
The DNA here is from genome assembly GCF_964188405.1 of Protomyctophum parallelum. Classification (NCBI taxonomy): domain Eukaryota; kingdom Metazoa; phylum Chordata; class Actinopteri; order Myctophiformes; family Myctophidae; genus Protomyctophum; species Protomyctophum parallelum. Next base: position 35,385,920 of record NC_139710.1, read on the forward strand.
AGTTTTATCAGCACACACACATTAAAGCCAAGTCTTTACTGCTGTTAAAACCGAACATGGCTGATATAGAAACATTGAGACTGTTCGTCAATGAACGCCTGACTGCCGTCGCCGAGGACATCCTAGCTGTGTTCGTCAGAACCCTGGTCCAATACCAACAACACATAGAGCTGCAGCGAAGACACATGGATATAATGAATGCTCCAATCAGAGCTCACGGTTCAGGTTTGTTGTTGTAACAATATGATTATGTAACGGTTTAACTTTTGACGTCACCGTTTGGGGTGCCAGTTAGGCAAATATTTAACACAATGTTAGTCCCGTTTGGACAAAACTACTTATTTTATGTACCAGTCACAGTGAGAGAAAACTCACCAAGGATTCACTTCTTAGGGTTTCTCTCCTCCACCAGGATCCGATTACAGCTTGGTCTTCATTCATACAAACTCACCGCGCGGACTGTAAACTCCCCCGATCACTGTTCTGGCCTCTGAAAGCCAGGGCCGCGCCATCTTGGCCACTGTTGAACTGTTCCATTCATGGAACGTAACGAGCGTCGGGGGCGTGTCGCTGTTATTCTGTGAGTGCACGTGTGCGTGCGTGTGCGATAGATAAATGTACAACATATTTATACAGTTACACGTCCTTTAACTATGCGAAATAACAGCCAAACAAACAGAAGCTCATGCTAATCAAGGCAATGTGTATTGAGTTCTTCAACTACCAAAGAACATTTTCTGAGAATTGACTTATTTTTAAACATGATTGTTTGTAGTGTAACGATATTTATTGGCAGGATAGTAGACTTTTATTTATTTAATCAATAACACAACTTTGAGTCGATACAATGAGTGCCTTCCAAGCTGTTTTATTCACAGTGAATGAAAAACACAGGCAGTATAGGTCCCTATGGAGACACAAATTAGACTTGGGAACCTGATGAATTAAATTTAAAGAGGGAGTGCCACAATTTTTTTATTTTTCCAGTTTTTCATGTGTCTATGAGGTGACAGTACTTCATTAGACACCCTGGAGTCGTTTTTATGTGCAATGGTGTATTAACTTTGTATTTAGTGTTTCTTCCTGGAGGCTGAACCCTTGACAGTCAAACGGGCCAATTAAATAAACGGTAATTTCCCTTTATCATACAACTACATCTGTGGATGCGGCTTCAGTTCAGGTGAATCACCACCCACCAGACAAACCAGGCATAATTAATGAACTGGTGGGCGTGCAGTCCGTGCACACATAAAAACAACATTTTAACAAATACTGTACACTTTTTTATTTTATTATACCTCCTTATATAACAATAAGACCTGATTATCATGTTTTAGGGTAGGAAAAAATCACGGCACTCCATCTTTAAGATTAATTAAAAAGATCAGATTAAATGAATGGGCTAAAAATAATGCATTGTAACCATCTAATTATAACTATCAAAATCACACTTGTGTGAAGCGAGGGGCGCTCTTATACATCACATTCCGTGCTCAGCCAATCAAATCATCACAAATGTCATTCCGACCAATCACTTTTGGCGTCTTCACTTTTCTGCCTTGCCTGCACTTTTATCTTCAATATGTAGTACTGTACTTTGCTCAGCCAATCAAATCATCGCTATGGGGTGATCAGCCAATCAACATACATATCAGATACAGGTGATGGTATTCCTGCTGGGCATTGCTGCCTGACGCACCTCCTCCAGTGCCTTTTGAACAGTGTGCTGTGACACCTCACTGAACACCTTTGTGGGCCTAAACGGGTCATCAGCTGAGGACCACCATTCATCAACGTTTCGCTCCTTTAACCCCAGTACGTCTCATGGTGGCGGAGCGGTGGCAGGGATCTCTCCCTGCCACCCCCTGCTGATGCCTTAGGTGTTTGTCCCCCAACTCTTATGCTTCCTCCTTAGCCACAGCCAGAAGCTGCCTTTCTCCGCCTCCTCAGCCAGCTCTTTCATGGCTTTCCGATGCCCCGCTCCTGTGCATCCAATGTCGCGGAGTAGGCGTCCAGTTGAGGAACCTACGAAGCCCCTACACCCCACTTCCACAGGGCAGATAACAGCCTATGTTTGTGTTCAAACATAGGCCCTTCTTTTTGAGGGGCAATAGGCCCTCCTATGTCCAGCTTTTGGTGTGTGTTACACAACTTTTGTCCTAACTCCCAACACAAACAGTGAATGCCACAGACAATGAATGGACAATTTTGAGTGTTTGTGTAACACAATCATTGAAGACGAAGGTGAGGAGTGAGGACACAAATTCTGATTGGCCGGAATGAGATGATGCATGATGATGTACGATGATAAGAATTAAAAACGCCCCTCACTTCACAAAAATCCATTTCAGTTACGTGCCTCTAAAGCCTGAGTTATACTTTGGCAGTGTAATCCAGAATGTGACAGTGTAATTAGAATGCCCATTGAGAGAAGTCTGTGTATGAATACATGTTATTATTTTACATAATTAGGTAATTGTAAGAGAGTAACAGATTACTGTTTATTTCAGTTTCTATTCCATTAGATCCATTTCGTAAAGATGAGGTTTCTCCTGGAGAGCAGGAGAGGAACCCCAGTCCAGTCCAGGAGGAACAAGAGTCTCCACAGTTTAAAGAAGAACAGGAGTTCCTTCAAAGACCAGAGGAGGCTGATGGGTCATCGTTGCCACTACTAGCGGTGAAAGCAGAAGGTGATGAGGATAACAGAGAGACAGAACTTCTAGCCAGCACCTCAGCTGCTGAACACATGAAAACACAAGCTTATTATGTAGAGGACTGTGGAGGAGCATCACAACCAGCGAGTGTTCAGGTCCTCTCTTCAAACTGTTCTGAATCTGACACCGAAGACAGGGATGTGTGGGGGAAGACCAGGGAAGATCAGACAGCTGTAAACACAATGAGATCACACAAGACGCAACACGTGGAAGTACAAGGATTGTTTATGAGCAACAACCTGTCCCAGGATCTGATATCAACAAAACAAACTCCATACATGAGCAGTCCAGCCTTGGACACGCCCTTAATGTGTAACGTTTGTGGCAAAGTCTTTGTTAAAAAGTCCAGATTGAAGGCACACATGATGACACACACAGGGGAAAAACCCTTTAGCTGTACCGTTTGTGGCAAACTGTTTAATCACAGTGGAAGTCTGAATAGACATAAGATAATACACACAGGGGAGAAACGGTTTAGCTGTACAGTTTGTGGCAAAGGGTTTGGTCTAAATTCTAATCTTAAAACACACATGAGGTCTCATACAGGGGAGAAACCCTTTAGTTGTATACTTTGTGGCAAAGGCTTTTCTGTATTTGCACATCTGAAGAGACACATAACGACTCATACAGGGGAAATGATTATGTAAATCTTAAAGGATGACTTGACCCATTTTCATGATAATATGGTACCATTTTTGAGAAACGCCATAGACAATGAACAGAGTTAATTTTTGTCTGTACCCATGTTACGTTATGACGATGTACGATAACAGCGCCCCTCACTTCACACAGGTGTGATTTTTGTATACTTACTCTGTGTCTCAGAGGAGGGCTGTGGACAGTTCAGAAATCCACCTGCCAGTGACATCATCGTTTGGAAGTGCCAAACCAATGATAGCCTCGGAAGACAAGATAAAGGCATTTGTAAATGTTGAAAACGTGTGGACAGGAAGCGAAGACTGTAGGGTGGACTCCATGTTGCTCCCTGGAAGGAAAGAAACATGCGCAATGGGCTATATGCAGCCAACACTTCCCCGTTCAGCTTCCTTGGTCTCAACTGCGCATGTTTCTTTCCTTCCAGGGAGCAACATGGAGTCCACCATACAGTCTTCGCTTCCCGCCCTCTTTAAATAGTCCTTGGGCAAGACATGGAAGTTGCTATAGACCAGTGGTTCCCAAAGTGGGGTCCGGGGACCCCCAGGGGTCCTTGAGTGAGTTCCAGGGGGTCCTAAATGATCATTTGGAACCAAATGGACCCTTATGGGTCTGTAATTCTGAGAGTGTACAAATGGAACCAAACAGAGTTAAATTAACATTGATTGTACAATATAAATTGGGGTCCCAGAGAGAGAAATGGCATTAAATTGGGGGTCCATGAAATTAAACGGGTTGAGAATCACTGCTCAAATGGGGTCTGCGGGCTAATGAGTGTCAGTTTGGGGGTCCTTGAGAAGAAAAGGGTCCTGCACACTGTCTTCACTTATAGAGCAGTAGTTTTATTCAGATGACAACGTTTCGGTCTAAACGACCTTCATCAGGTATCTCGAGGGTACCTGATGCAAGTCCTTGACATGAAAAAGTTTGGGAACCACTGCTATAGACGATTTCCACGGACTGGCAATCAACTGGTAACTGCTGTGTCAAACTGCAATAATGAGAGCTCAACTAGGGCTCTGGATTCGTCTAAAGCACACTAGCACAAAACAACATACTATTGTGAGCCCCGGTTGCTCACATAGTGTACTGGTGAGAAGTCAATAGTTCAAATAAAATAAGTAAAAAAACATTTGATTGAACTACATTTTTCGTTTGTATTTTAATTTCAGGTAGTTTCTGATGCTGCATTCCTACTTTCTTTAAAACATAAAAAAAATAGTACCAATAGCCCATCTACAAGCTAACAATCGATGTAGATCGGCTAGTTGAACTATTTCTAAATGTTTTAAAATAGTAAAAAATGGCAAATAAGTTTAGGGGTAAGGGGTGGTGCAAGATGGAGCCCTTAACCTAATGTCTGTCTATGCAGTTGTGTTTACGGTTTATACCATACAGTATAGTATAGATATACTACAAACAGGATTATACCATACAGTATATTATCGATATACTACAAACAGGATTGTTTTAGTTAAGTAGACAAGCAACCGATTAATCTGCATTTTTGTACACTGATCAAGTGAAATATGTATTCATTGTCCCTGTAGTGTAGTAGAACGTTCAGGTGAATAGCATATTTTATGAGCTCATATGACATTAACATTTTATTACAATCTAAATCAACTGTGACATCACAGGCTTACAGGTGGAAACAGCGGATGCTGCAGACACATACAGTAGACTTGTGACATGAAATGACATCTGACAAGTAGCCTAAACTTTCATAAAGTTATTGTTACATTTATTGCTATGGAGGGGCAGTTGTTTTTCCCCCTCTCTTCTCTCTCTACCGGTCACTCAGATTCACAGGTCCAGCCCATTCACTCAGCTCTCAATCATCCCATAACTGTACTGGATCTAAAGTTGTGTACATAATATACATACCCAGCCATACAGGTGCAGTTCAGTCAGTGTGTGGACATTATTACGACAAATTTTGGTCATGAACATGGCATCATGACTAAAATATCTAGAAACACATTACACACATAAAAACCCAGGAAAGTGTTTCTTAGTGAGTACGCAAATTGTGATTTGACATGATGTATGATGATAAGAGTGCCCCTCACTTCACACGGGTGTGATTTTTCTATTCTGTACATGTTTTCCCTTATTTTCTAACCGTGTAGCCTATAATGATTTATTTGCTTAGAAGTGTAGGCTATAGGCCTATTTGTATGTCTTTAAATGTTCTGATGACTTGAAAATGGAGGACCGGCCCTTATGTAAACAAGTCTTTTCTGGTTTTATCCAGATTTTGTATTGACCGGTACTTATAGCCTATACCCATTGTGTGGAGGGGAAGCAGTGCGATGGGGTGAGTGAAACAAACTTTCCTCATTTTCTAGTACGAAATGGCCTACTTTATCGTGCCGTCAAAGATAAAGTAGGCGCTGTAACTGAGCAATTACTCGTACCTAAATCTCATGTATTACGCGTGTTGTACTTGGCACACTCACACCAGCTAGGCGCTCATTTAGCAGTACAAAAGACATATGATCGCATATTGGCTCGGTTCTACTGGCCGGGAATAAAAAGAGCGGTGGAGGATTTCTGCAAGTCATGTGAGGAATGCCAAGTCACGGCCCCGCGGGGGGTCGTGCACAGCCCTCTCATTCCCATGCCTATTATCGGTGTCCCGTTCTCGCGCATAGCCATGGATATAGTGGGACCCCTACCCAAGTCGGCGCGCGGGCACCGATACATCCTCGTTATCCTCGATTATGCCACACGATATCCCGAGGCCATACCCCTACGGGTGGCCAATGCAAAAAGTAGGCTTAGTGGACGAAATTCTGACTGACCAGGGCACGTGTTTCGTCTTGCGCGTTATCAAAGCGCTGTATAGCTGGCTGAAAGTGAAACAAATACGCACCTCGGCCTACCACCCCCAGACAGACGGGCTGGTAGAACGATTTAATCACACGCTGAAGAAAATGTTAAAAAGGACGGACGAGACTGGGACCGCCTCATCCCATATGTCCTGTTCGCCATACGAGAAGTACCCCAAGCATCCACAGGCTTCTCCCCATTCAAGCTCCTTTATGGGAGACAGCCGCGCGGATTATTATATATCGCCAAGGAAACGTGGGAGAGCCAACCCTCGCCTCTGCGAAGCGTCATCGACGCATCGAACATGTAGAAATACTACAGGCGCGCGCCAAGCGCATCTGGCCGCTCGTCCGACAGCATATGGCAGAGGCACAGGCCGCCCAAAGTAGAGTGTATAATAAAGGCGCACAAGTGCGAGAATTCCAGCCCGGGGACCAGGTCCTCGTTCTTGTGCCCACAACAGAATGCAAATTCCTAGCCCGCTGGAAGGGGCCCTACGAGATTGTGAAGAAACTCTGCCCTGTCAACTACCGAGTGGCCCAACCAGGGAGGAGGCGGGGCCATCAGGTATACCATATAAACATTCTGAAAAAGTGGTTTCCGCCGGAAACCATCCCGTTACCTGCCCTGTTAACCCGCCCCCCTCCCCAGACCCCGCCAGTTGCTGTAGGAGAGGGCTTGGCCCCTCAGCAACAACAGGATATCCGAGAGCTCCTAGACCGGAACCGAGATGTCTTCTCCGAGCTGCCCGGACGCACCTCGGTAGTACAACATGACATCGATACGACCCCCGGTAAGGTAGTCAGGTTACGGCCGTATAGGATCCCGGAAACCCGTAGGTGGGCCATACAGGAGGAAGTAAAGAAAATGCTCGAGCTCGACGTCATAGAAGAGTCACACAGCCCCTGGTCGAGCCCCATAGTTATCGTTCCCAAACCAGATGGAAGCTTACGCTTCTGTAACGATTTTAGGAAACTAAACGAGATATCTCAGTTTGACGCATACCCCATGGCTCGCGTAGACGAACTAATTGAACGATTGGGCCCCGCTAGACACATTAGCACCTTAGATTTGACTAAAGGATATTGGCAAGTTGGCCTCACAGAGCGAGCCAAACCAAAAACAGCATTTACCACCCCAGACGGTCTGTTCCAATATAAAGTCATGCCCTTCGGTGTACACGGAGCCCCTGCCACATTTCAACGGTTAATGGACAAAGTCCTTAGACCCCATAGTGCCTATGCGGCGGCATATTTGGACGACGTTATCATCCATAGCGCCACCTGGCGGCAACACCTGGAAAGGCTAGATGCGGTACTTAACGCCCTGCGCCAGGCGGGCCTCGCTGTTAACGCCAAGAAGAGCCGAATCGCCTGGAGCGAAACAGACTATCTAGGCTACACAATTGGACGGGGCTGCATCAAGCCACAAGAGAAAAAAGTAGAGAGAATACATGAGAACTGGCCCCGACCCGCCACGAAAAATCAAGTGAAGTCTTTTCTCTGCCTGGATTCTTGGTAATATGATACCAGGCAGTGCCTGGTATCATATTACCAAGAATCCGTAAAAGATTTCGCCACCATAGCAAGCCCGTTGCACGATCTCACAAACAAAAGTCTACCCCACCACGTAAGATGGACCGAGGGAGCAGAGTGCGCATTTCAAGCGTTGAAAGACGCCCTCTGTGGAAGCCCAGTGCTGATCACGCCTGACTTTAACACCCCTTTCGTTCTCCATACAGACGCGTCTAACGCAGGAGTGGGCGCTGTTCTGGCCCAGACGCTAGAGGGAGACGAACACCCCGTCACGTTCATAAGTAGAAAGTTGCTCAAGCACGAGAGAAACTACTCTACAGTGGAGAAAGAGTGCCTCGCAGTGAAGTGGGCAATCCACCACCTACGTTACTATCTGTGGGGGCGGAGGTTCACCTTAGTGACAGACCACGCACCACTCAAGTGGATGTCCACAAACAAAGATCGGAACGAGCGGGTTACCCGGTGGTTCCTAGAACTACAGAACTACACATTCACGGTAGAACACCGACCCGGTAAGGACATGCGCCACGCGGATGCGATGTCCCGAATGCATGAAGAAGAGGAGGAAAATAAAGCCCCTCGCCTCAGCAAGGATCTTAGGGGGGGAGTGTGTGGGGTCTCGCGAGCGACACCCCGCGATGGTAAGTGCGTTGCCAGGGCAACCAGACACGCTGTCAGACAGAAGACGCCTCGGACCGTTAGGAACGCCCTCGGGCGCCTAATAGGGAATGTATACGTCCCGAATCTCCTCCTCCGCCAGATTGAGCTGATGGACAGACCGCACCCAAATCAGCAAGCGGCCACACCAGTCATATAAAAGGAAGACTCAGTCTACGTCTGACAGTGGCTGGTTTACACACACACACGCTCACGGAGGCACGCACAGCAAACCGTCGGGGAGTAAGAAGACACACACACTCCCACCGAACACACACTCATGTGTATAGCTCTGCATGTCTTAACTGTCACTCTCCTCTCGTCACAGGCTTTTAGGAACGGTCCAGGAAATGTCCGAGGGACAGAGACTATCGGACTGTATGAATGAAATATAGGAACAGGAGTTCCAGTTCCCACGTATCGCGCTGCGGGAGGGGGCAGCCCTGCCACAACGACGAAGACGCGGAAACTACAAATAATAAGGTCGGAAAGAAACCTATAATTCTGAGACATTGCATTGAGCCCTGTCTAGCAAACAGGCGCTCATTATATACGCCGGATCGGCTGAACGGCTTGTGCTCTCTCGGAGCTGAACCCCCGCTATGGGAGAAGACCCGCTACAGTTAAAGATAAATACCGATGACGTCACGAAGCAAGGCATCGCCGTCACCTCTTATCGTTTATTAGAAACCAAAGCCCTCCAGTGAGGAGCGAGCTATCAGAGACTGTACAAACCTGAGTTGAAATCTAATCTTCTGTTCTCATCCTTCTCCAGGCTGTGGAAGACGCCTGTGACACAAATACTGTATGGAATATAATTTATCCGAAACCTACGTGGGGTTTCTCCTGTCTGCTGTATGATTTATTGCATGCTAAACCAATAAAAAGCCGTTTGAAACTGCTGCAATCCCCTGTTCCACCTGCTCATTGAACACAGACACTCCACACCATTCTACAAACTCTATTACAATTTTCAATGAATTATCCAACCAGCCATGTATTACTGAACAAAAGTTAAATCTATCCTATCCTCCATCTAGTGGAAAGCTGACAGCTTTCATTGTGTAGCGACAATAGAGTTCAGATGCACATTTTAAAGGGATCTGCATGGTTAAAACTTGTTAACACTTGTTAAAAGTGTTCGCTTTCTATTCTGACACTAGTAATCATATTGCTATAGACACAGAGTGTTTGTTCAGCTCTTTAATAAACAGAAAATAGCCACATTTTCCAGGTGGGTCACCAATTTATTCCAATCAGAAGAGGCCCTGCCCTATACCCATTTGTCAGCTTGAATTTTATACTGTAAAACAAGGTTCAAGGTTTCTTTATTTTTGTCTCCCGGAGGAGAAATTTGTCTTGGACCCCAAGGACCCGCCCTGCAGCATAAAGATACAATACAATACACAATACAAGACAACAATACACAATACAAGACAATAAAAGGTACACAGTGACTCGTACAACATTTAAATACCACACACCATTTGCAAAAAGGAGAAGAACATCCTAACCTTCGACCCCTACCCTGTCTGCCCTCTGTTAAGGAGTGTGATTGACAGAGGGACAAAGGAATGCTTGTACCTATTATATTTGCACGCATAGGTACAAGCATTCCTTTGTCCCTCTGTCAAAACATGTATTGACGTTTTCTCCCATGAATCACCATGCCTTGATGAGTTATTTATTTCTGCTGATTGAGTGGAACAGGTATCCGATTCTGAAAATGTTTTGTTAAATAAACACTTTTGATTAGGCTACTATATGGGAGGGAATATCCGCTATTTAACACATTTAACACAAAAAACACCCCTTTACAATCTTAATCCAGAGTGATGCTTACAGTAAGCAATGTAAATACAAGGTAATACTGTCAAAAGGCAATATGCCTACTATATTGTTTAAAAAAAAGTCTATTGAGCCTAAATGTTTTGTTTAATAATTTTGTAAGCCACACCTGCAGACAGTTATCATGAACTATATTAGGCATACAGTTTATGATAACTCCATGATACAGTACCAATTTAGCCTAATGCATGCGCGCGCAAGCGTGTGCGCACACACACACACACACACACACACACAAAGGTGAATAGGATGAGAGCTTAGAGTATATATATATATATATATTCTAAGGATGAGAGCAGAAAGAAGAAGTCATAATTATCAGAAGCGAGCGGTAAAGAGAGTGGAGGAGCAGAGTGAGATGGCAGCTAGAGATTCAATACAAGGGGATAAGAGGAAACGTAAAATGTGACACATAATGTAGGCCTATGGAAAAATACAAGATTAGTGGAAATTTAAGGAAATATGACAGAATTAAGATGATACTAGAAGCAGCTAGACCAGGGGACGTCAACCTTTTTGACATGATGTGCCATGTTTTTATTTCCTTGATAGTCAGTGTGCCATATCAATGTTATGTTTAATTATGACACCACATCAAAATGTAATATTTCCACCTGATTTTGATTGCCCATTCACTATTATTATTTTCTTCTTCTAAAATGTTCTTTCACATCAGGTCCTGATGATCAGGATGTGTGATTGTTAGAGAAATAAAATAACCCACTCCCAGACTCTCTCCCCAGTCAAAGTTCAATGAATGTGAATAAATGTTGAATTATGCGTAGGATGTAATTTGCATTCAGATGTGAGTGTACTTTAAATTTAAACACACTTTATTTATTTTTACTATATAAAAGAATATTTAATTTTAACAGAAAATCCGGACTCAGGGTCTGGCTGATTGAAGGGACTGATTTGTAAATGCAATCACTTCGGATGGACAATGTCATGTATGTTGTATGGTTTGACCCTCTTGTAAACAAGTGTAGTGCTTTATTGTGTCGTCCACAGTGTTTTTGTATTGAGTTGTGCTTGAAATGTACTGTGAATCTCCAATCTGTTAATAAATACTTCAATCAATTCATGCAATACTTCATACAGTAGGTGGCGGTATGCACCCTTATTGGTAGTAACCCGCCATTTAAACCAAGAGAAGAAGATTCCTGACATGCGCGGAAACGTTGTCGGTCAGGAAGTGCCTTTGTTTGTTTTGATATCTGTCTTTAGTGTCTTGCAGCTCCGTTTCAGCTCCGATAAACATCTGTCTGGTAACGCTAGTAGTTTTATCAGCACACACACATTAAAGCCAAGTCTTTACTGCTGTTAAAACCGAACATGGCTGATATAGAAACATTGAGACTGTTCGTCAATGAACGCCTGACTGCCGTCGCCGAGGACATCCTAGCTGTGTTCGTCAGAACCCTGGTCCAATACCAACAACACATAGAGCTGCAGCGAAGACACATGGATATAATGAATGCTCCAATCAGAGCTCACGGTTCAGGTTTGTTGTTATAACAATTTCATAATTAATCAAAATCTAATTAAGAAGATGATCAGGTAATGTTAATTGTGAAAATAATAATAATAAAAGTATTGAAAGACAGAACTAGTGTATTGTCTGCTAGCGTGCTGCTTGCTTTTGCATGGAAAATGGATAGGCTATACATAGGCTATTGTTGACATGTACAACTTTGTCAACAAAAATACTACACGCACAAACAGTGCTGCCGGACGGGTCTTTGCGCAACCGCTCCGGCACAGTTAGGCAAATGCCTAAACACAATTTTAGTCCCTTTTGGACAAAACTGTAAAGTCAACTTTACAATGGATTACAAGGATAAATATAGCAGTACTACATGAACCTGTAAACCATATAGCCAGGGACTGGTTACCCAAAAGCAAACCTTCACTGAATAAACAGTAATTCAGTAAATTTACACAGAATAACTAGGTAGGTAGGTACCAGTCACAGTGAGAGAAAACTCACCAAGGATTCACTTCTTAGGGTTTCTCTCCTCCACCAGGATCCGATTACAGCCTGGTCTTCATTCATACAAACTCACCGCGCGGACTGTAAACTCCCCCGATCACTGTTCTCTCCACTCCCGTCTGGCTTCTCTCTGAAAGGCAAAGCCAGGCCCGCGCTAGCCCAAACATTTAGATTCTCGTAGAGGTTTTTTTCGATTCTGACGAATCTCTCTACGAGAGTCTAAAAGATAACCCCGCCCCTAACGTCGAAAAGGAACGTTTGTGCCTCAAAGGCCCAATCCCAATTGCCTCCCTCAAGCCCTGAGCCCTGAACCCTCATTGACTTTAGTGACGTCAGCTGTAAGTGCTTGAGGGTGAGAGGCTGCAAGGGCTCCAAATTGTTGTGAAAGAAATGGGACAGCACTTTGAAGATGAGTCCGCCATTCATGACACTTTGCATCACTTTATACAAACTGTCCTCATTCACAGCCAGTGCCTACCTACATGCTTGGCCTATTTATACATGTCTATCAAGACTATCATGTCTATTTTAGTATTTCTTTCTTTTCAAGATCTTTTTATTGAAGTTTTTTCTTTTTTTTTTACAAACAAACCCAGGGGCAAGCATTAGACAGAGACATATATCATATATCATATATCAAATATGAAAAAAATAAAAAAATAAAGCTCCATCCCCTATCCCACCCACCCCCCACCCACAATCCCAAGGATAGTTGGAAAATACATATATATATATATCTATATACGAAATACATGCATACATAGTTAATGTAATGTAAATAAAAATAAAGCAGATTTTACTAGCAGAGCAGAATTTGTTTCAGTTGTGGTTGGCGTGGCCGAGGCATAGGCACGGCACACTATACCGTTTGTGTGTTGTGGTAAAATGTCATAAACGGAGCCCAGGTTTTGTAAAACTTTTTTTCAGAGCCGGCAATTGAAAACCTTAACATCTCCAACTCGAGACAGGACATTATATCACGAAGCCACTGACAGAGCACGGGCGGGGCAGCATCCTTCCATTTGAACAGAATGGCACGCCTAGCGAGCAATAAGGCAAAGTCGACCATACGACACTCTATGCGTGTTAGAGGAAGGTCATCCCTTCCAGCAGTGCCAAGGAGAGCCATTAAGGGATCTGGGTCTAGATTTTGGTGTAAAATGTTGGACAGAGTCTTGAACACATTCCCCCAAAATGGTTGTAATTTTGGACACATCCAATACTGATGGAACAGAGTTGCATCTCCGCTCTTGCACTTGTCACAGGTAGGACTTACGTCAGGATAAATACTAGCCAGTTTAGCCTTAGACATATGAGCTCTATGGACTATTTTAAACTGCACTAAGCAATGTCTTGCACAGAGAGAGGACCTGTGTATAGAAGAGAAAACAGAATCCCATACTTCCTCAGACAGTGTGAGCCCCAGATCATGTTCCCAGTCAGCCTTTATTTTATCTAAGGGTGCTGGCCTCGAATTTGAAATGGTATCATATAATATTGAAATGGTGCCCTTAGTCATTGGGTCCAAAGACAGAAATTCATCAATAGGGTTAGGATTAGGCTTATTAGGGAAGCCAGGTAATATAGAGCTCACATAATGCCGGACCTGCAGAAATCTGTAGAAGTGTGGTCTAGGTAGACTATATTTCGTTGAAATTTGATCAAAGGATGCAAACCTCTCTCTCACAAACAGGTCTCTAAACCATTTGATGCCCTTTCCATGCCAACTCTGAAAGGTCACGTCTTGCATTGATGGAACAAAAAGGTGGTTGGAAGCCACAGGACTGATCAGGGAGAGATCTCTATAATTATAAGTTTTCCTGAACTGGGCCCACACTCTCAGCGTATGACGCACCACCGGGTTAGTTATTGAATCAGACAGGGGGCGGCCAAGCGGTGAGCTAAGAATAGCTGGTAGTCTATTTTAGTATTTAAGATGATCGTTTTATTATTAGTTTAATAAATACACTTTCCTGTGTGATATGAGTTGTAATATTCATATATAATAATGTGCATTATACATTTCAGTTCCATATTCTTTTACTTTGCTCATTAGTCATTTCTCATCATGTTTCCCTTAATATTATTATTGTTATTAAATATATAGCCTATATCCTTCCACTCTGTCTCCTTTTGAGAACAGTAAGAAAGCACTATTGTGTTTGTTGACATTCTAATCGCGATACATAACTAATTTGCATACCTAAATTATTGACGTTCGGAGGATCCCCCTCATTCCACTGGTAACGCTATGAACTGTGGGTAATTTATTTGCCAAAGTCAGCCTAAAGTCAGCATCGACGCTGATTTTGGCAAAGGGCACATAAAGGGGCGGGGCTGAGCCCTCACTGACTTACCGATTTCAAATGGGACATCCCTCAAGCCCTCGCAGACTTCACATGAACGCGCAGCTAAGTCAGTGAGGGCTCATTGAGTCAGCAAGGGAGTGGATTGGGATTGGGCCATTATCACTCTTACGCCAGGGCTCCACTGGGCGCGTCGCGTCTCCGTCACGTCCTGCTCGTGTCATGACAACGTCAACGTCACGCTAGAGGTGCTCCACCGCGGGCCTTTGAAAACTGCGCGTCAGCAACATTCTTTTATGTTGCTGTCAACGCGTGCGTGCGTCAAAAAACGAACCGGGGCAATTTTTGAGTCACCGAACGCAGCACAACGCAACGCAACGCGGGCAGTGGAGCCACTCTCCATTGATTAAAAGGGCACATTCCCGACGTTGACGGAGACGCGACGCAGACGCGCCCAGTGGAGCCCTGGCGTTACCTTGTACAAATGCAAAATCTAAGCTGCTTTAAATGTTGCCCCACTTGTTTGTGATCTGTGCGCACCACAGCACATGCTTATTTTTCAATAAAAAGGGTATTTTAATCAACTCTGTCTCGGAATCTGGCAGCCATCTTGGTTTTCTCTCCATTGTAGATGCGCAAGAGAACCCTGGCCGCTAGGGGCGCGGGCAATGTTCTGTTGCGCATTTACAATGGAGGATTCCGAAACAGAGTGGATTAAAATACCTTTTCTATTGAAAAATAAGCATGTGCGGTGTTTAATATGGTGCGCACAGATCACAAACAAGTGGGGCAACATTTAAAGCAGCTTAGATTTTGCATTTGTACAAGGTAAGAGTGATTTTGAGGCACAAACGTTCCTTTTCGACGTTAGGGGCGGGGTTATCTTTTAGACTCTCGTAGAGAGATTCGTCAGAATCGAAAAAAACCTCTACGAGAATCTAAATGTTTGGGCTAGGCCCGCGCCATCTTGGCCACTGTTGAACTGTTCCATTAATAATAATAATAATAATAATAAAACTTTATTTGTATAGCACCTTTCATGACATGAAATGCAGCTCAAAGTGCTTTACAGAACAATGGAGAATAAAATAAAAGCAAGGCAACGACATTAAAAAACAAGCAGTAATGCAATACAGTGAGGACATGAATAACCAAAAATTAAAGATCAATTAAAAGCAATATTCATGAAACGTAACGAGCGTCTGGGGCGTGTCGCTGATCTGACATTACTCTATGAGTGTACGTGCGTGTGCGAGGGTGCGATAGATAAATATACAACACATTTATACACGTCCTTTAACTATGCGAAATAACAGCCAAACAAACAGAAGCTCATGCTAATCAAGGCAATGTTTTGATGAATTGAACATGGTGGACCCTGTTGTAAACAAGTGAAATGCTTAATTGGGTCGTCCACTCACTCACAGTTAACAGTCTTTGTATTGAGTTTGTGCTTGAAATGTACTGTAATTCTGCAAACTGTTAATAAATATTTCAATCAATCAATCAATCAATCAATGTGTATTGAGTTCTTCAACTACCAAAGAACATTTTCTGAGAATTGGGTTATTTTTAAACATGATTGTGTAGTGTAACGATATTTATTGGCAGGATAGAATACTTTTTTATTTAATCAATAACACAACTTTGAGTCGATACAATGAGTGCCTTCCAAGCTGTTTTATTCACAGTAAATGAAAAACACAGGCAGTATAGGTCCCTATGGAGACACAAATTAGACTCGTGTCTACATTGGGAACCTGATGAATTAAATTTAAGATTAATTAAAAAGATCAGATTAAATTAATGGGCTAAAAATACTAGTGATCCATTGTAACCATCTAATTATAACTATCAAATAAAATCACACTTGTGTGAAGTGAGGGGCGCTCTTATACATCACATTCTGTGCTCAACCAATCAAATCATCACAAATGTCAGTACTGTACTTTGCTCAGCCAATCAAATCATTGCTATGGGGTGATCAGCCAATCAACAGCCTATGTTTGTGTTCACACAAACCCGGAAAGCTGGGCATAGGCGCGGCGGGGCTAGCGCCCCCTCAAAAACGTTGATAATGAAGCCTCTTTTAGAGGGGCGATAGGCCCTCCTATCCATCTTTTGGTGTGTGTGTGTGTGTGTGTGTGTGTGTGTGTGTGTTACACAACTTGTCCTAACTCCCAACACAAACAGTGAATGCCACAGAGAATGAATGGACAATGTTGAGTGTTTGTGTAACACAAACATTGAAGACGAAGGTGAGGAGTGAGGACACAAATTCTGATTGGCTGGAATGAGATGATGCATGATGATGTACGATGATAAGAACGCCCCTCACTTCACATGGGTGTGATTCTTATTATTTAAAAAAAAACCAATTTCAGTTACGTGCCCCTAAAGCCTGAGTTATACTTTGGCACATGACAGTGTAATTAGAAAGCCCATTGAGAGAAGTCTCTGTATGAATACATATTATTTGACATAATTAGGTAAATGTAAGTATCTAACAGATTACTGTTTATTTCAGTTTCTATTCCATTAGATCCATTTCGTAAAGATGAGGTTTCTCCTGGAGAGCAGGAGAGGAACCCCAGTCCGGTCCAGGAGGAACAAGAGTCTCCACAGTTTAAAGAAGAACAGGAGTTCCTTCAAAGACCAGAGGAGGCCGATGGGTCATCGTTGCCACTACTAGCGGTGAAAGCAGAAGGTGATGAGGATAACAGAGAGACAGAACTTCTAGCCAGCACCTCAGCTGCTGAACACATGAAAACACAAGCTTATTATGTAGAGGACTGTGGACGAGCATCACAACCAGCGAGTGATGTTCAGCTCCTCTCTTCAAACTGTTCTGAATCTGACACCGGAGACAGTGATGTGTGGGGGGAGACCAGGGAAGACCAGACCGCTGTAAACACAATGAGATCACACAAGACGCAACACATGTCCCAGGAGCTGACATCAATAAAACAAACTCCATACATGAGCAGTCCAGCCTTGGACACGCCCTTTATGTGTAACATTTGTGGCAAAGTATTTGGTAAAACGTACAACTTGAAGACACACATGATGACGCACACAGGGGAAAAACCCTTTAGCTGTACCGTTTGTGGCAAACTGTTTAATCACAGAGGAGGTCTGAATAGACATATGATAATACATACGGGGGAGAAACGGTTTAGCTGTACAGTTTGTGGCAAAGGATTTGGTCTAAATGCAAATCTTAAAACACACATGAGGTCTCATACAGGGGAGAAACCCTTTAGTTGTATACTTTGTGGCAAAGGCTTTTCTGTATTTGCAAATCTGAAGAGACACATAACGACTCATACAGGGGAAACTGGACCCATTTTCAACCCATCTTCATATAATTGATCCTCAACTAATGCTCATGATAATATGGCACCATTGTTGTCTACTCACTCTGTGTCTCAGAAGAGGGCTGTGGACAGCCTACCAGTGACGTCATTTGGCAGTGCCAAGCCAAGGATACCTTTTGTTTTACTGAGAATCAAACAGAAGAGGGCTGTGGACAGCCTACCAGTGACATCATTTGGCAGTGCCAAGCCAAGGATACCTTTGTTTTACTGAGAATCAAGCAGTGATGTATCTAGCATAAAACACAAACAAAAACACTATGCTGCATATATAAGCCATATTCAGGTTCATATATGTGGATAAATAGGAAATGTATGTCGCTATATAGCTTATGCAATTTATATTTCCATGTGGGGGGTGCGTCAGCTAGGTCAGGAGGTAACAGGGGGTACATGGCCAAAATGGTTTGGGAACCGCTGATGTAGTAGCCTGGTTAATAAACCAGACCGAATCAGCCGTTGGCAAAAAAAAATTGCCTACCGGCGGATTTCGGTCTGGAGAGGCTCAATTGTACGCCCATTTTCTACACACGAAAACGTGTGCGCCCAATAGGGACACGGTATGCAATATGGGCGGGCTTTGGTACAGTGACGTTCAATGCTTGAGACCTTTGACTGACAGTAGCTCTGACCAATTGCGTCAAAGAGAAAATGTTTCCCTGGAAATGAAATCCAAGCTGAGCCTCCCCAGACTAATATCCCGCGGATCCGTGCGATATTAGTCTGGTTTATTAACCAGGCTACTGATGTAGTGCAATAGACAAATAACTGCGGTGTCGAGCGGCAATAATGAGAGCGAAACTACAGGGCAGTGCTCTGTGGATTCGTCTACAAACACACTAGTACAAAACATACTCTATTGTGAGGCCCGGTTGCTCACCTACAATCAGATAGTGTACTGGTGAGAAGTCAATATTTCACATTTACAAAAAAATCTATCAATTTTCTGTTTGTATTTTTATTTCAGGTAGTTTCTGCTGCTGCATTTCTAGTTGTCATTTGTGTTTAGATTTAGTCTAATGTCTGTCTATGCAGTTGTGTTTACTGTTATACCATATATTATGGATAATACTACAAACAGGACTGTTTTGGTTAAAGATGGATATATTCTTTTCCAGGTTTGCATGTGTTTATGAGGTGACAGTACTTCATTAGAGCCATATGGTGTGGTTGTTATGTGCAATGATGTCTTCCCTTTGTATTTAGGGTTCCTTCCTGGAGGACAGTCAAACGTACCAATGAAAAAAATGATATGTCACAATATGATACAGCTGTGGCTGTGGCTTCAGTTCAGGTGAATAACCAGGTTCATGTTTTAGGTTGTTATTAGAGAAAGTAAAAGATGAGTGTTATTTTTTCTTCATTTGCTGCTTTCTTTCGTTTTAGGGATTTTAGCGGTTTTTGACAGGGGGGCGGGGGCATTCGAGCATGGGGCTGAATATGTATTATTTTCCAAGATTTTATAGCGATTTATTTTTTTATTATTTACTATAGTCCTACCAAACTCCAAGAAATTACATCCGACCACAAAAGATCACAGGATCTACTGAATGTGTCAAACTAACATATTGAGCCTATGACACACAGTGTGGCTTCCCCCCAGTAGGCTACCTTCACATCCAGTAGATCCTGTGATCTTTTGTGGCCAGATGTAATTTCTTGGGGTTAATTAGGACTATAGTAAATAAAAAATAAATAAATAGCCATAATAATTTGTAAAGAAATACATATTTAGCCCCATGCTCGAATGCCCCCGCCCCCCTGTCAAAAATCCCTAAAACCAAAGAAAGCAGCAAATGAAGAAAAATTAACACTCATCTTTTACTTTCTCTAATAACAACCTAAAACATGAACCATGGTTGAAAAAAACTAAAGTTGTCCTTTAAAGAACTGGTGGGCTTGTCCACATAAAAATGACATTTTAACAAATAAATAAATAAAATACAATGATAATACCTGATGATCATGTTTTAGGGTGAAAAAGAAATCACGACACTCCATCTTTAAGTAGACAAAGCAACCATTTAATCTGCATTTGGACAGCTTCAGGTTTACACATACTATTAGCATTATGTTCATGTGACTCCATGTCATAAAGACTACAAGATTCACCATGTGACACCATGTCATAAAGACTACAAGATTCCCGTGAAGAGTGACCATTTTCCTTTTGAGATTTTCTCCCGGTGTGTTCCTGGTGGAAATGAGAATGTTTCACTATCGCTGTACATCTTAGTGATTGTTTCGCATAGAATAAAAGCAATAGAGTTAAATTCTTGCAAAATGCATTCATCTTATCTTTGTATAAAACTATAGCACAGGAGTACTGTACGAAATGCTATTCAACCTGCACCATTCTCTGATCATACCTCCTGTCAATGAATTGGCATAACGACCCTAACCCTAATTAAGGGGCAAAGTAATTGGCTTCTCTAGATACTAGATTTTAGACGCTCCAAAAAATTGTTTGTGATCTCATAATTTACCACATAATTAGCCAAATGGTGCAAGAGTATACTGTGTGTGTGTATATATGTATGTGTGTATACATAATATATTAATTGTTTTTAAGGGTACATAATCGCACACACTTCCTGCATATTTCGCAATTTACCACATAATTCCCTGCATAAAATCACACTTATCACAGATTTCAAAACCTGCATAATCAATTTTTGCCCATGTGCATGTTTTTCTGGAGTGTCTAAGAATGTTTAAAAAAAGTTTGTAATGGGCATGTAAAGGGTTTTATATAAAAAGTATACATCATCATGGCTGCTCTCCAAAAATATATCAAAACCGAAATTTAGAACCAATTAATTTCACCACTTAATCTTGCTCATGTAAGTTCATAGCATAATAAAGAAGCAAGGTTTTATTT
Organism: Protomyctophum parallelum; assembly: GCF_964188405.1. Classification (NCBI taxonomy): domain Eukaryota; kingdom Metazoa; phylum Chordata; class Actinopteri; order Myctophiformes; family Myctophidae; genus Protomyctophum; species Protomyctophum parallelum. The sequence continues at coordinate 35,406,717 of NC_139710.1, forward strand.
TATATCAATAACTCGACAGTTTCTAATAGGTATTTTTTTTTAAATAAGATTCTACATAAATATTCATTGCACAATGGTAGTCTGGAAAGATAGCTGATCTACAAGCTCACAACCATATCACAGCGTGTCATATTGCAATGCTTTGTTATCTTGTAGATCTGCTATTTGTCTCACTTCTTTATGGAACAATCCCTTGCGAAGTTTTCAAGGGGGTCCGCAATTCACAAAATACACTTCATAAACTTCATACATAAAGACACTTTTTTTACAGACAAATCAACAAGGCAAAACAAACAAAACAAGATAAAACAAAACAATGCATAAAAAACAAACAACTGCAACAAAACAACATTACACATAACATGGACATAACGTAGACATAACACATGGATCATTGATCCATGATGCAGTGATACAGTCAGTGATCGTGAAAACATGAACAGGTAGTCTCAAGATGAGAGGACAGCACAGTTTTAAACAAATGAAAAGATGTTATTGAATGAATATGGACAGGTAGATTGTTCCAGTCACAAGGAAGCTATAAACATAAATGATTTTTTGCCAATTAACTGATCTAGGTATATTAAAGTAAACCTGTGAGCAATGTCTAAGACGTTGAAGTTGATGTGAAGAAGTAAGCTGTTTCAAATACTGTGGATAATTGACGTGAATGCATTTAAAGATGAACTGCAGCCAGTGCTGCTGTCTTCTTGAGGTGGGAGATGGTAAGTTGAGATTTTCATACAGTGGTGGGTCAAATATGGGCAGTCAAGGACAAATCTGCATAAACGGTTATATATTGAGTTCAAAGGAAGAAGGTTTGTTTTAGGGGCAGTCTGATAAAGTATGTTGAACTAGTTTCTTTCTTACTGTAAAAGTAAAACAGTTTCTATTACGGTAATTCACCAGGGTACTGAAGTTGATTTTCCGGACTAATCTATATGACATTTAAATGATAGATTTGAGTCAAACCAGAGGCCAAGATTTTAGTCGACTAAAATGTATTTGTGGGCCTTGATGCCGTCGTAATTAATGACTTGCTGAAAATAGCAGATCTACAAGCTCACAACGCGTGTAAAATGACTTATACTGGATCTCTTGTCCACTAGTCCCTTCCTAACATTTTAGTCTAGTTTTTGTGTTGACGAAATCATCAACATATTTAGTCTTAGTTGTAGTCATCACAGCTTAGTTTTCATTTAGTTTCCAATTAGTTTTCGTCACTGAAAAAAGGTAGTTGACGAACATTTTTCGTCTTAGTTTTAGTCGACGAGAACAACACTGGTGGGTTCCAATACTCCAGGTTCAGAGCTCCATGGAGGCGGATGCTAATGTAAAACTCCTGTAAAAATCTGGATATAGCTGACTTATCGTGACATCAGAGAGATGTCACAAGCATCCAGCCAAGCACTATATAAAGGCTGGTCATTACTCCTTGCGTTCAGATGCAAGCAGTATTCACTCCACTTCTTGCTTATCTCTGAGACATATAGCTTCTCCAGACTATATTGCGTTCAACTCTCGACAGCACCTTCCGTACGAGTCAGGGTATTTGGCCTTACAACACAGACATCGCTGCATTATAGATAAGATATATCATATCCACTCTTCTTAATCACCAGGGTTTACACCACTGCATCGGGTCCTAGACTCGGACAACCAGTCCCTTTGAGCAGTATTTTATATGGTCCGAGGACGACCAATATATAGCCAGGGATAGATATTTAATAAATAGATACAGTATATACTGTGTGTATATATATATAAAGAGATAAGAGCATGGCGTCGACAAGTGGCTGCCGTCAAAAGGGCGCCAGCTCTTTTTCCAAGGTTCAGTGTAAGAACCACCCTGACGCTCAGCTGGTGGAGGACTACCGGGCGGGGGACATGATCTGCACGCAGTGTGGCCTCGTGGTGTGTGACCGCGTCATCGACGTGGGCTCGGAGTGGCGGACCTTCACCGACGAGAAAGCCACCAAAGACCCGTCCAGGGTGGGATATTCCCAGAACCCACTTCTCAACGAGGACGACCTGTCCACCTCCATCAGCAGGGGAACGGGCGCGGCCAGCTTCGACGAGTTCGGCAACTCCAAGTACCACAACCGCCGCAACCTGAGCAGCTCCAACCGGGCCATGCTCAACGCCTTCAGAGAGATCGCCACCATGGCGGACCGCATCCACCTGCCGACGGACATCGTAGACAAAACCAATTTTCTGTTCAAACAGGTGTACGAGCAGAGGATCCTGAACGGGCGCAGCAACGACGCCATCGCCTCGGCCTGCCTGTACATCGCCTGCAGACAGGACAGAGTTCCCAGGACGTTCAAAGAGATCTGCGCCGTCTCCCGCATCTCCAAGAAGGAGGTGGGCCGGTGCTTCAAGCTGATCGTCAAGGCCCTGAAGACCAGCGTGGACCTCATCACCACGGGGGACTTCATGTCGCGCTTCTGCACCAACCTGGGCCTGTCGAAGCAGGTGAAGATGGACGCCACCAACATCGCCGAGAGGATCGTGGAATTGGACCTGTTGGCCGGCAAGAGCCCCATCTCCATCGCCGCGGCCGCCATCTACATGGCCTCCCAGGCCTCGGCCGAGAAGAAGACCCAAGTCGAGATCGGAGACGTTGTCGGCGTGGCGGACGTCACCATCAAACAGTCCTACCAGCTCATCTACCCTCATGCCGCAAACCTCTTCTGTAAATCTGACACGCATGTGGACAAGCTTCCCCAACTGTGAACACGCGTGTGGACAAGCTGCCCCGACTGTGAACACGCGTGTGGACAAGCTGCCCCAACTGTGTACACGCGTGTGGACAAGCTGCCCCAACTGTGAAATGGCCAGTATGAGGCAATCCATCTAGATAAAAATAGATCTTTATTCAGTGCATGCGTGTGTCCGTAGCTATAATCGTAAAGCCCTGGACCGATACGGCATGGCTGTGTAGGGGACTAGCTGTCTATAAGAGGGTCTGTCTGTAGCTAAATCCACTGGATTTATGAGAAGCACATTCCTTGTGAACACTGCCAGTATACTAAGGAGATATGTCCTCCATGCATTGTCACGACTGTAATTTCTTTTACGATGTGACCTCCAGAGTCAACGCCGTATGAAAGAATCACACTTGTATGAGGTGAGGGGCGCTCTTATCAGCAAACGTCATCATACATCACATTCCGCCAATCAAATCATCGATAAAATGTGTACACAGGCACAAAGCAGGGCATAGGAGGGGAAAATATGCCGGGAACAGCGTGATGTTTTATATGATGGGGGTCTTTTGTAACTTACTGGATATTGTGTGGTTTCACTAAAGCCTCTTTGTTCAGTGATGCTGTGGCCTTCCATTGTTTTTTTTTTTTTGTGCCAACAGTTCCAGCATGTCTTCTTCTTTCCAACTCTGTGTCGTGGAGGCACGTCAGCATCTCTGGTCCCGGGTCGAAGACGCTGGCTTCTGACGGTGGTCTGTATGAGGGGCAGGTGGTGATTATATGGTCGGCACACTGGTCACCACACTCGTATTCCGCACATTGATGCCTTAAAGCAGCCGACCCGAGTTCGTAGGTGGTTCAGCGTGGTCCATTGCCGGCATGGCAGGTTGTGTGTGTGTCTATATTCTTTATTTTTTTGCCCCCCTGTGACGTCATGTGGGTCAATACATTATCATCACCCCCATACTGTAGGTCATCACTTCACACTGGGTGATATTTTTTCCTTTATTCTTGCAGGTGCTTTCTTGATTCTGTGTGTTCAGTGGCCAGTTAAGACTCACCCGTGGCTCCGACATGCATGGCCGTTTGAAGGCCTATTCATAGTCCTGTTTTCGGTGAAGCGGTGACCACCGAAAATGACATGACGTCACGCCACGGTAGTAACCGCTCACTAAAACTCAGTTTCGGTGGTCACCTCTTCACCGAACACGGGACTATGAATAGGCCTCGAGACTCACCCATTGCTTCCGCGTGCGGATATGGGTTAGGTTAGGGGGAGGAGGACCAAACATATGCTCCGTTTTTGTTTTCTGTATGTTGTCGTTTGAAAGGAGGTTCTAATCATCTTCTAAACCACACCCGTTGTGAAGTGAGGGGTGCTCTTATCATCGTACATCATCATGCATCATCGCATACTGGCCAATCAGAATGCCTGTTGCCACAAATTTACGTCATATTTGGCGGACATTTTACCTAATTTCTCCTTTCACTGTCGATGGCAAATATGAAACGTGTGGGGGACAAGATGACGTCAATTTCCCCTCATTGTCAATGTTGTTTGTTTTGCAGACATTTTGTGGGGCTAAAAGCTGTATGTAGGAGCACCCCTCAAAAATCACGCCTGTGTGAAGTGAGGGGCGCTCTTATCATCATACATCATCTCATTCCGGCCAATCACAATTTTCCGTCCTCACTTTTTATCCTCAATACCTACTTTGCTCAGCCAATCAAATCATCGCCATGGGGTACACACAAAGCTGGGCATATGAGGGGCTATAGCGCTGCATCAAAAACCATACACGTGTGAAGTGAGGGGTGCACGAGGGCAGTAATTACATCAGCCAGGTGACATCTTACATTGTCATTACCCTAAACAAACATTAAAGTCATTAAGCCCATCACCTGAGCTTAATATCCCCTAGTAGCAGCGGATTCCAACATCTGCTCAATATCTGCTCTAATTATGGGCTGGACTTTAATATTAAGTATAATGCTAAGAAGAGCATGGTCCTGATATGTAGAACGAAGGATGACTCGGAGCTCAGGTTCCCACATTTTTACCTGTCTGGTCAGACTGTAAATGTAGCTAAAAGTGCTAAATATCTTGGTCACATCATCACAGATACACTAGATGATGATGAAGACATGTATAGACAGAGGAGAATGCTTTATGTGCAAGCAAACATGCTGGTTCGCAAATTTCACCACTGTACAACTGATGTTAAGGTTAACCTGTTTAGAGCGTACTGCACCCCCCTCTATACTGCCCCATTGTGGGTGAACTTTAAAAAGGAGAGCTTGCGCAAGCTGCAAGTAGCCTACAATGACTGTCTGCGCATTCTACTCAAGAAACCCAGGAGCACTAGAGCTAGTGCACTATTCTGTACACTAGGACTCACCACCTTCATGGCCCTCTTGAGGAACCTTACCTACAAATTCATGTGTAGACTGGACCGCTCCTTGAATGGATTAATACGGCTGATGACAGACCCTCTCTGTAGCTCTGTCAGGTTCACATCCACCATCAGAGGACGCTGGCACGAGTGCCTCTTTTGATTTGTTCCCTGAGGGGCTGGATAACTTTTTTTTTTTTTTTTACCTTTTTCTATGTATTGTATGTATTGTATGTTTTTACCCTGTGGGCCATGAGCCTGTAATAAAGTTTATATATAATAATTTACCCTAAACAAAACAGTAAAGTCCATAGACTTGGCTGGCACGAATTACATCGTAATTCATTTCCATATAAGTTTGCTGGGAATTGGGACGGGAAATGTATTATAATTAAATGCTCTCGACAAACATTACAATTCCGTAGACTTCGCCTATGACGTAATTTCAGAAGCCGTGCATTGGAGGGGGCTAGCGCCCCTAAAAGAACTTAAAGAAAATAATGAAAAAAGGATGAGAATCACAATTATTTGATCAGTTGCTGCTAGACTGCATTTTCAGAATAGTGGAAAAAGCAGATATACCACCTCAGCTATTTTAGTTGTATTGCTATTTTGTATGTATTGAAGGGAAAAACTATTAAATGTTTATTTATTTTTATTTGACATTTTAGATATTGTGATTGGCCTTTTGTTTAACAAGCCTAAATGTTCAATTGAAACAATTATTATTTGAATGTTAATCGTCAACATGATTGTGGCAGCCAAACGCACGTTAGCGGTCTTGGCATGCAGACTCTGCATGGAACGTGAAATATATTTCTACAATGAGTGTGAAGTGAGGGGAAATCACCACATTTCGGCCAGTCGCAAATTTGCGTCTTCACTTTTCTGCCCTCACATTTTATCCTCAATATTTACTTTGTTTGCTCAGCCAATCAAATCATCACTATGATTCACACAAACACACAAAGCTTGGCATAAAATTTACTTAATTTGACTTCATTTTTAACTAGATTAGATTAAAGCAGAAAGGCAAGCAACAATGTGAACAACAAATACATGCACACCAATAGAGTACAAGATACTACTAAATGATACAAATCATTTAATAGAGTAAATACATGTATACAGCACGCTACTTTTAGAAGTGTCTGGGGGGGGGGGGGGGGGATTGCCCATAAGACACGCACACACCCACACTACACCCCTGCTTTTGGATTCACCATGAAGAAATGCAACACAGAAAATATCCATGAATTTAAGGCTTCACATGATGAGTACCGAACTACCGCGTGCTCCTTTAAAGATGGAGTGCCATGATTTTTTTCCCATCCTAAAACATGATCATCAGGTTTTTTTTCATTGGCACGTTTGACTGTCAAGGGTTCATTCTCCAGGAAGAGACCCTAAATACAAAGTCAATACACCATTGCACATAAAAACGACTCCATGGTGTCTACTGAAGTACTGTCACCTCATAGACACATGAAAAACTGAAAAAATACAAAAATAGTGGCACTCCATCTTTAATAGACCTTGCTGACACATGCTGGCACGAGTCAGAAACTCCATACAGTATAATGCTTCAGTTAATATAACAATGTGTTAGATTAGAAGATATGTCTGTCAGTCATCATCTCCTCCGCAAATCTTTAGCAGTGTCTTTTCATAATTTCCATGAGTATCGGACTGAAATGACAAGCAAACGCATATCAGCACATTATGTTGTCATACTGCTATTGAAAGCAATCTTTCTAAAGGTGTTTTATGCAAGTACAGAATTGGTAGTTGGGGAGGATGAAGCACACTTTAAAATGGTATAGGAATAGAAAAGGGATGTTAAGTTAATTATTAGTAGATGTAGTAGGACGTATGGGAAGTCTTCTGGGCTTTGGGACAGAGTTTAGTCGTCTCCTCCACAGATGGCTGTCACACATTCCCCATAACTGCCCGACAGGTCTGACTGGGAGACAGACACACAGCAACACAACACTGTTTGCCAGGTAGGTAGGATCGTTTTCTTTTTCTTTTGTGCCAGAAGTGAAGAGATCCCACCCACCTGGATCACTGCGAGTTGCAAAAATAGCCACGGAATCCTAGCACCATACACCCAGACATGTCATTACATTAAAAGGTAGGTTACCCCATTTAGACGTGAGAACTGATTCTACGAATGTCTTCTAAATCCTGACAGTTTTCATCATTCGTTCTCAAACGTTGTGTCAAGGAACCACAAAAATATATATTAGTTAAAAATGTTCGCTCTGAAAGAATATATATTCAAAGATTTGGGCCACATTTTCACGAATTTTCTAAAATAGCAGACCTACAAGCTCGTAGCTATGAGCTTGTAGATCTGCTATTTTTCAACAGCTAAAGTACATTATAATGCTTAAAACACCAAAAGGCGTTCCCGCCCCTAAATGGCTTAAGAGACGTTTTTACTTTCTTCTTTTGGTTCTCATAAGACGTGTTACATAGCTGTAAATGATGATAGCAATCATTGCTAAATACCCGTATTGTCCCAAATATAAGACGACTCTGATTATAAGACGACCCCAATTTTCCACTAATTTGTGGAAAAAGAATAGAAAATAAATAGTCTATAGTCGCTGATTAAAATACTTCTTATATCCAGGCCCAATAGGGTACATGTAGAGTGTTTGTTCAGTAACAGGGGGGGGTCTCCCCGTCTCCCCAACAGGGATACCAATTAGCGATACCAATTAAATTTGATCTGATCAGGTGAGAGAACTCGAAGCTCGAATTGAAGCTGATTCTCTCCTGATTGGCTGAAGTTGGCAACCCACATGAAAAATAAATGTATTTCCTGTTTATTAAAGAGCTGGAGAGAGAGGGAGAGTAATTGAAATGATATAAATCAGAATCATAATATAGAGCTTTGACCTTTTTCCACACACACAAAAACACGTTTAGTTTTAACCAAGAAAATATACCCTTAATTAGAATTATGTTAGTGAGAGACAATATTGTGTATTGTGTAAAGAATAGACAGGGGGACCCCCAGGGGTCCTTGAGGGAGTTCCAGGGGGTCCCCAGCTAAATGATAAGTTAGGAACCAAATGGAACCTTATGGGTCTGTAACTCTGAGAGTGTACAAATGGGAAAATAAAACAAACAAAAAAAACCTACTTGGTGACGGGTTCCTCACCTGAATGGCAGAATGCAGGGAGAACTCGTAGAGCTTCTTAAACTCCGCTCTGATGTCCTGAAGGTCCAGCTCGGACCGACTCACCATGATCCTGTTCAGAGTGGCCTCGTCCGTCCCACATCCCTAACCATAGGACGGATATCAATCAATGCATATTCGAACGGATACAATTGGTATCCCCGACCTGAAAAAAGGTGTTTCTGTTCACTAAACAGCTGGAGAGACAACTAGGGAGGCCTCACTTCTCCAATAATGATTGTGCCGGAGTCATCATCCCTATGTTCCCCAGGTTCTATGTTCCCCAGGTTCTATGTTCCCCAAGTTCTATGTTCCCCAGGTTCTATGTTCCCCAGGTTCTATGTTCCCCAAGTTCTATGTTCCCCAGGTTCTATGTTCCCCACTTACCTTAGGGTTTAGGGTTAGCTTTCTGGTTTAAGTACTTCAGTGTTTTGTACCATACTGTGTACATGTTGAGTACAGAACAAAGAATGTTTGCTTTCGCCATCTTTGTTGAAGAAGAGTCTGGGCAATTAAGATTTAGTCTTACTAGAAGTACTAAAAGTTTCTCAATCTTATGATTTAGTCTGGCTTAATCTAGTCACCTCTGAGGTAGGTGTCTGGAGGTCAATGATTAAAGTGTGATTACCTTTGAGGGGATTAAGTCCACCCATCAAGCCAGCCAGCCAGGGCTGGACTGGCCACAGGTCGTACCGGGCATATTTCCGGTGGGCCGCGACCGTAGGTGGTCGCCATGATTAAAAAATAAAATAAAATAAAATAAACTTCTTTTTTTCTTTTTCTTTTTTTTGACAGGCAGGCAGGCAGGCCACCAGGAAAGGTCGTGCTGCCATTCTGCCAGTGCCATCATGATAATTTCACTGTACCTGTATCAGTGAGTGACAAATAAACCCTCTACAAATGGTTGTGTAGTTGTCTGTTGTTTTGTATCATTTATGTTGTTCTGTAAAAGTGGTGGTATTAGGGCTTGTTTGTTTGTGTGTGCCTCGACGGAGTGGGTGGTAGAGTTTCTGCTATCTGCGCGCTGGTTGTGGTGGGCCGGTCTGGGCCAAATTCACGCGAAAATAACCGGGCCGAATTTTTGTCCCAGTCCAGCCCTGCATCAAGCCCATTAGTGTCAACCTCAGACCATCAGATCATGGTCTGATTTTGAATCTAAATGGCATTGTGTTTCTGCCTTTGTCCTGGCTCTGCTCTAATTGAGAGCAATTTTCTGCAGTTTCTGGTTTAAGGAATTCAGTGTTTTGTACTATACAATTGTATGTATAAGTACAGAACAAAGAATGTTTGTTTTTGCCATCTTTGTTGAAGAGTCTGACTGTCTGAGCAATTATGTTTGTTTATTTTATGCCAGTGTTAATTTTTAGTTGGCTAAGAAGACTAGATAGTTTAAGTAGCCTAGGCAGGCCTAAAGTTCAATGGATTGAACAAAGAACCTTTTTTGCATGGTGGGGAACATAGAACCTGGGGAACATAGGTAGTAGGTACGCTCCCATTGTGCCATTAGAATAAAGACCCATTTAACTCTACACTGGATAAAATAAATAAATTACTAGCTCTACTATATTCAGAAAATGGAACTATATTAATATAGTATATATTCAAATGTCATCCCAGAATCGCCAGAGAATAAACATACCGCGTGTACATTTCTGCAAACTACTGACACGTTGTGCATGTCAAGGCAGGCATATGTGTAAATATTGCAGCCGCAGGTTTAGGCTTAGAGTTCCCAGTTATGCACTACTACTTTATATAATTAAATATAAAGTAGTAAAATATATAATTTAGTTGACATGGTCCACATCTAGACACAATGTTTGTGTACACTGTGAGTGACAATGTTTTCCCTGGTGAATGCATGTCCATCGTTACACTCTCAGAGTTAAATGCATGGACATGTTTGTGTGTTTTACACTGGGATATCATTCGAGTGTGTGAGCTAAGAGCAGTTCACCTTCAGGCTCTTGTGCAGACATTCAGCTAGGTAGGCTGGGACATTCTTCACACATTTCACTGGAGGAGGAGAGACGTCACACCAGTTAGATTCATAATGTTTAAGAACACGCATGAGGTCATCATAAATGGTAAATGGTGCATTTATATAGCGCCTTTATCCAAGGCGCTTTACATAGATTGGGTGAATTGTGCATTACATTCACCCATTCACACACACACATTCATACACCGATTGCGGCGGAAGCCATGCAAGGTACCGACCAGCACATCGGGAGCAATTTGGGGTTCAGTGTCTTGCCAAAGGACACTTCGACATGTAGACAGGAGGAGCCGGGATTCTAACCGCCGACCCATGGATCATTGGACGACCTGCTCTACCTCTTGAGCCACATTCCGTGCTCAGCCAATCAAATCATCACAAATGTCATTACGGCCAATCACTTTTCACGTCCTCACTTTTATCCTCAATATGCACTTTGCTCAGCCAATCAAATCATCGCTGTGGGGTGATCAGCCAATCATTAGAAAATGTTTGTGTTCACAACAACTCTCACAAAGCTGGGCATAGGAGGGGCCAGCGCCTCTCATAAAATATAAAATATTTTGAAATGAAGTCTTTAAATATTGAAGGCTCAATTGAAGGCAACTGTGCTCCCCCTGCAATTCATTAATACACCACTAAGGGGTGCTGCCGCACCGTTTATATACTTGCTACTAGCTGATCTACACTGGTTGCCTGTGGGCTCCAGATGCCAGTCCTGACTGGCCCCTACCTATAGAGCACCGAAGTCTGACGTCACTTTCAGTAGAGGGCGTCAGTCCCCAGGTTCATGTATTTGTTTAGTTGCATTGAAATCCCCATTGAGGCGATTTTAGATCGCCTCATATAACAACTATGTTTGAAAAATCAACATGTCATCAAGGCCTACAAGCTCATATAGCGCGCCACCGAGTGGCGCGCTACGAGCTTGTAGGTCTGCTATTTTTGAAAAACGACTGACATAGAATTAGAAACATAGCTTTTTCAGAAAACTGTCAGGATGTAGAAGACATTTATAGAATCTGATCTCAGGTCAGAATGGGTTTAAAGGTGCTATATAACTAAAATGCATTATCATTATCATTACAGTACATTGCATACAGTAGTAGTAGGCCTACCAATAGCCACAAGCAGCTCTTCCAGTTCTCCAGACATTTCCCCTTCGATGCTTTCCTGCAGGGTCTTTCCACTGATGCTCTTGTACTCTACAAGAGCTAGACATGGAATCAAAGTGTTACTTTTAATGAATACAATGGAATTTTGTCCAATATGCAGTGGTTCCCAAAGTGGGGTACGGGGACCCCCAGGGGTCCTTGGGGGAGTTCCAGGGGGTCCCCAGCTAAATGATAAGTTTGGAACCAAATGGACCCTTATGGGTCTGTAACTCTGAGAGTGTACAAATGGAACCAAACGGACCCGTCACCATTTGTACACTCCATTTGAATTAAATTAACATTGATTTTACAATATAAATTGGGGGTCCCATAGATAGAATATTACTGAAAACATACAGACTGAAATTATAGTCTGCTGTACTTCAGTGTTGATTTCGTCGACTAAAACTAAGACGAAAAAGGTTTGTTTGTCGACTACCTTTTTTCACTGACAAAAACTAAATGAAAACTAAGGTATGATGACTATAACTAAGACTAAATATACTGACGATTGTCGACAAATAAAAACTAGACTAAAATGTTAGGAAGGGACTAGTGGACAAGAGATCCAGTACAAGTAATTTTACACTTGGTTGCATGCTGAAAATAGCAGATCTACAAGCTCACAATGTGACGTGCTGCAACACGTTGTGGGCTTGTTTGGCTATTTTCAGCAAGTGTAAAATCTGTCATTATTACGGCAAAATCTTGATATTTAGTCAACTAAAACTTGACTAACACCAAAACATTCCAGGTGACTAAAATGTGACTAAAACTAAAATGAAAATTTGCTGCCAAAAACAACACTGCCGTACTTTGTCTCAGCTGAGGTATGCTTCTGTGGCACAGGATGTCAATGAACTTGGACTCGTCCGTGCCCCACTTCTTCTCGCCGGCGTTGTACAGAGTCTACGAGGGGAAAGGAACATGAAATATGGCATTAAAGCATCCATTTAGACCTGAGCTCGATTCTACAAAATGTCTTCTAAATCCTGAAAACCCTATGTTTCCATGTCAGTGGTTCTCATACTATTTAATGTCAAAGACCCCTAGAATAATATGTAATCAGCCGCCGACCCCCATCTGAAAATATGTTGTTCCAGGAGACCCCAGCATACCTACAAGCTCATAGCGCGGCACTCAGTGCCGCACTATGAGCTTGTAGATCTGCTATTTTTCAATAGCTAAAGTATAACATAATGCTTAAAACACCAAAAGGGGGTCCCGCCCAGAATGAGATAAAATCCTTTGATTGGAATTGGAATGATGATAAACAGTGCCCTCCATGGTCAAACAATGTCAGTGATTGGTTGTATCTTGGTTTATGTAGGTTTTTAATCTGTATTTCTGGTATTGTAACATCATTGCGACACATACTATATGACGTAAATTCTCCCTTCATTGTCAATGGGAATTGAATCTTTGTGTAGGACGAAAATAGCCGATCTACAAGCTCTCAACATGTCATGGTGCGACATCTTCAGAGCTTGTATGTTAGCCATAAAAAAGGTCATTTTTGATCATTTATAACATGCCCAAAAATATGGCCACCAGGATTAAGACCATGTTTGACGGGCGGCCTAGAGGAACGATGGACATCAGAATACCTTGGCATCTTCTTGAGCCTTCTCCTTATCCACTGGGGTGCCCTCGTCCCTCTTACCCTGCAGGAGATACAACAACAGACACCAACCATTAGTTATCGAACTTCCACCAACCATTACTTATCGCACTCTGTGTAGCCTCTTCAAAATCCCCACATTGAAACAAAAAATCTAACCCTAAATCTATTAGAGTAGATTGAATTAATCATATGTTTTACTGTCGTACGCATCATTCAATTACCTTTCCACTAACTACGTGTTAACTATAAGTGAACACAAATTAACTTGGAATATTATAGCATGATCTCGCACTGCATCTACAGCACAAATACTTTATATTGCATGCTATTGTTCTTTGGATGTTGAGTTTCTTATCCTCCATACCTCAGCTAAAAGGAGAAGGGCTTCTGCATATTGTCCTGACACCTCCTTTCTCAGGTCATGGATCAACTTAGTCTCGTTTTCTGTTGGGGTGGGAGGGGTATTTATACAAACAATTACATCTGACACAATCAGAGTATGTGAGCAAAACTGTTAATTGGTGTGCATCTTCATTGCCCGTTTTGAGAAATAACAGGCGGCAACTCAGTCGCAAGACAGCGTTGCTTGCCGACAAGAAATGTCCTGGTCGGCAAGTGTCGGCACTGTGCAATGGAAATTTATGAAATATACATAGTTTAATTAAGACTAATGTCAATGATCTTTACCTTCCAAATACTCATTGGAGAGAGCTGCAATCTGCTTGTTGGATCTTGAAGCAAACATTTCAATCAAGATGCTGTCTTTCGTCCCAGCTCCCTGCAAACACACACTACATATTTAGATTATTTACTGATGCAGGGGGGGTCTTTCATTTTTATTGCCAATAGAGGGTATGCGTGTGACATCATCGTACCTGGAAGTTATGCGGGAACGCCCACTGAGTGGCAAAAAACAACTTTCTGGCCTTGACAACCCATTCATCCAAACAGAAAAGTCCTGTCTGATTGCATTAAACAATGTTAAACTCACCAACATTGCAGCTGTACGAAAAGCTTTAATTATCCTCTTTCTATCTGCAAAGTTTTTGTTTAATGAAAATCCACCATAGAAACGTTATGAGCTACTTTCTGTCAAGAAATGCCCTGCATTTGATTATTTTGTTTGGAAGTGCTTGTTTTCAATAACACAACATTTTGCTGCCTCCTGCATTATGTGACATTTAGAAACAGGTGGTACGCAGGACGGTTGAGTGATTTCCAACAAGCGCTTCCAAACTCCAACACTCCATGCTGCTCAATGTTTTGACACTCAGTCTAGATGAGGGGGGGGCGTGTCCTGATGGGAAAATCATGCATGTGCATACTCTCTATGGGATCAATTTTATCCATGCTTCTGTTCAGTCAAACGTTACAATTGTAATGTTAAATGTATCAAGATTCATCATCATTACTAAATTCACAGATCGCTGTGTGTGTGTCTGTCCTATTCCGGGTCACCACCAGTGAAATGCATGTTGGGACGGCTTCCGGGTCACACGGACACAGATTAATACCGGGACACACTTTTCCGTGTAACAGACCCACACGGGGAAAACAACTCTGCTGGGGAATGTTAACGTCAACACACGCGCTGTTTCCACACCACACTGAACATCATTTGCTGTTCATTCATTCAGAACGGGTAAGGACTAGTTAAATTAAATAGCCTACATGTGTGAAGAAATCAGATCTAGTAAGCTCATGTGTTATGCGATGCAATGCATCGTAAGCTTGTAGATCAAACATTTTCACTATTTGTTGAACAAAGTAGTATAAGGGAAAGTTCTAAGATGAGGACAGGTTTAACAAATTATCAAAACAACAAAATTATCCAATATATGAAAATCTGCTGTAACAATGGAATTCATGTATTATATTGTGATGGATGGAAAACGTATCCCACTCAAATATAAAACATCATGAGGAGGCTGACCTTCATTGCTCGGGTGACTTCATGGCTGTCGTATGTGGCCGGAGGGGTGACCAGCGCCACCAGCAGGTCCTCAAAGTCACCGTGAGTGTCCCCTTCCAGGTCCTCCACTAATGTCTGGGGATGGGGGGCACAGAGACACACACACGTTAAGTTACACAAAACTAACCTTCTTCCAGGTCCTCCACTAATGTCTGGGGAGGGTAGGGGGGGGGGGCACAGAGACACACGCGTTAAGTTACACAAAACTACCCTTCCAGGTCCTCCACTAATGTCTGGGGAGGGGAAACACAGAGACACATGCGTTAAGTTACACCTAATTTGCAATTATGGGCAGCAAGTGATGAACAGTATACATACATAAACTTCTATATGTCCACTCCTACATAGGTTTGTGTTATTTAAATTGTCTTTTGGAAAAGTGTGGGTGATACACTGGCAATCATGTTGTACATACATTTGAGGCAGGGTAGGTATAGGTACTGTATGGCTTCTCTTGTGACAATCGTGTAGACATCACATAATGTCCGTGTCCGAATGTAAATCGTTGCCGTTTGTTATTAGCAGAGTTAAATTTTGCGGTATTTAGGCCACATATTTAAAGACTTCCATGTAAGTTGTGTTAAGTCCACAAGAGATAGTCAGGTCACCAATTTCACCATAACACCCCCATGCTGGAGTGACTGAGTGTGAGTGAGCGATAACATCCCCATGCTGGAGTGACCGAGGGTGAGTGAGCGATAACATCCCCATGCTGGAGTGACTGAGTGTGAGTGAGCGATAACATCCCCATTCTGGAGTGACCGAGGGTGAGTGAGCGATAACATCCCCATGCTGGAGTGACCGAATGTGAGTGAGCGAGCGGCTGCGTATTGGAATTTGGCTTTAGTGCAGGATGGAATAGACCAGTGGTTCCCAAACCTTTTCACGTCAAGGACCCCCAAATTGACAATAATTAGCCCACGGACCCCCATTTGAAATCATATGCCAGGCAGAGACCCCCCATAAGATATATGTTTTACGGCTCTAGTAAAAAGTTTGACCTTAATTAGGCTACGGTCCCCTATTTAATGGCATTTCTATCTCTGGGACCCCAATTTATATTGTAAAATGTATGTTAATTCAACTCTAACGGGTCCGTTTAGTTCCATTTGTACACTCAGAGTTGCAGACTCATATAGGGTCCATTTGGTTCCTAACTATCATTTAGCTGGGGACCTCCTGGAACTCCCTCAAGGACCCCTAGGGGTCTCTGGACCCCACTTTGGGAACCACTGCAATAGACTGAAGACTGCTTACTCTGCCCGTGGCCTTCAGGTATCCTTCGCAGATCAGTTGTCTCTGAGCACTGGTCCTGCGCGTCAAAATATCAATCAAGGTCTTCTCCTTGGTTCCTGCAAATAACAGAAAAGGGGTTTTCCCGAAGCACAGCAAAAATAAATTATTCAGCATAAATACAGAGTGAACTCAGAGTCTGTAGTTTTTAATGAAATGTGGCACTTATCAACTAAAACTGGAGTATGTATGAATAGGCCTCGATTGTCTCGAAGGTAGAGAGACCACCTCCAACCCATGCAGATTTTATAGCCATTGTATTAACATGTTTTGGTCATTCAAATAAGTTTTAACAGCAACAACTCAATAACAAAAGGCTGGATCTTCATGAAATTCAACAAACTGCCCCAAAGATTAGTTCTAATTGCTCAGCAGCACTGGTTAAGGTATGCATTGTACTGATTATCATACTGTAGTAGCGTATAAAACTCATGCACTGTACCAAGTCCTTCAATAGCCTTTCTTAGAGCCACAACATCATCCCCTGCATTGAAGGATGCTTTGGATTTAACGGTGCCTCTCTCTCCGCTCTGCACAGGGAAAAACAAAAGCAAATGGGTTAATATCCTACAACAAACGGGACTAATCACAATGTACCAGATCTCAAGATAGGCTTCTGTTGAAGGTACCAAAAACCTCTTCTAAACTGGGAGATACCTAACCTGACGCTGCCAGATGAGGGTGGTATTGGGTAACCATGTTCCCCAACACAGCAATCATCTGAGATCTCTCAGGCAGTTGAGCTGACAAAAATCCGTTCCGTACCGGACCAATCAGCGTGAGCTAAGGGCGGGATATGTGCGAAACCGGACGTGAAGCTATATAGACACGTCAATATGATTGGTTGTGTTTGCACGCCCACACGGTGATAGACCAAGTATCTTGAAAAAAAGGAACAGCACCGTCATCGAATTTGCTTCCGCGATCCCAGATCCCAATAAGCTGTGAAACAAATTTGTGTAGCAAGCTTCTTGGATCTGGCAGCGTCAGGTTAGGAGATACCGCCTTCAGGGAACATGCTCCACGTCTATGGAATATCTGTCAAAACAATAAGTTGAAGCTGGATTAGAGGTCACCAGCTGTAACATAGAAAAAAAAAGAAAAGAATATGGCCTCGATCCCTCGCTGGTAAAAAACATGAATTCAAGGCTTCATGGGGCGTCAGTGTACCGACGATAGAAAAAATGCAAAGTACTTACTTTGCAGAACTCAAAGTAAACAAAAACGTGCTTAATTCTACTCCTTCGTTCTCATTAAAACAACAACAAACACATGCTTCAGTATATTATTGTACAACAGTATGCCATATAATAGGGCTTGGCTCCCCCTCCACCTGGTTTGTTTTTTGGTATAAATGGAACTATATGGGTGGACCTATACCGATGCTGTGGTATAAATGGAACCATATGGGTGGACCTACCTATGCTGTGGTATAAATGGAACCATATGGGTAGACCTATACCAATGCTGTGGTATAAATGGAACCATATGGGTGGCCCTACCGATGCTGTGAAGGTATAAATGGAACCATATGGGTAGACCTATACCAATGCTGTGGTATAAATGGAACCATATGGGTGGCCCTACCGATGCTGTGAAGGTATAAATGGAACCATATGGGTGGACCTACCGATGCTGTGAAGGTATAAATGGAACCATATGGGTGGACCTACCGATGCTGTGAAGGAGTCCGGAGAATTCACAAGACTGTCCAAGTCATCCTATTAGAATAGGAAAGAATAGAAAACCATTTGAGCCACAATAGAAAAGATGAACATAACATTTCAGACAGTGACACAGATATTAATTTAAGGCCATGCAGTAGAAGGAATAGTATAGTAACAAAAGATGCAGAATTCAATCACCACATGACACATCTCAGCATTTCTAATGCCATAAAGAAAAACAGCAACGGTGTATGTACAATATAAATAGCCCAGAGATTTAATTATTTCAAAACAACAGACAGTATCTCACCCATAGAGTTGCCATTCTTTGCAAACAGCAATACTTGTGACTTGGGATAAGACTGTAGATAAAGTGAAAAGGTGAAAATTGGTTGAACATTTATTTTTGAAGCAAACAAGATGGTGAAGCAATTCAAACGTATAATTTTACTAGGATAAAATGAAAGGCATGGCAACAAAACATGTTTTGGCTTAACATTTCAAACAAATAAAATTAATAACACAACTAAATCAAAATGCAGAAGAGGGGATACACATTTTGTGAATCAGATTGTGACATTGTAGGCCTATAGTATGAATTGAACCTTTCCACAGAGAGCGGAGGTAAACGATGAGGAGAAATTAATCTGACAAGGTGATTGCGGGTACCTGGCCTGTGTCAGTCAAACTACAGTAATTGGACTCGTATAGGTGTAGACCGGTAAACCAGTCATCTCCACAAACATTAACAGAGCCTAGCTGTGTCATAGCATGATTTTATCTTGTTTATTTCCTTGTGGCTATTTATTAAGGCAATGGCAAGCAGTTTGTCCAGTGTAACCGGCTTAATTGTAGGACAGACGTATACAGCCAAGGCTTCGATGTTACAACTGTAGGCCTATATTCTGTGTGAGCTACAGCAAACTATTTCATGTCAAGGACCCCCAAATTGACACCGATTATCCTGCGGAACCCCATTTGAAAAGATATGCCAGAGACCCCCATAAGAGAAGATTTTTAGGGCTCTAGCAGTGATTCTCAACCCGTTTCATTTCAAGGACCCCCAGTTTGACATGCATTAGTATACGGACCCCCCATTTAATGACATTCCTATCTCTGGGACCCCCAATTTATATTGTAAAATAAAGGTAAATTTCCAAACTATAATTTAGCTGGGGACCCCCTGGAACTCCCTCAAGGACCCCTGGGGGTCCCCAGAACCCCACTTTGGGAACCACTGACCTATAGCTTGAGGAAACGACTAGAACAGGACACCGACCTGTTCTATCCGGTCGCCCTATTACTTTAAATGGTTTCCTCAAATTAAGCTTGATAGAGAATCACCGTCCAATTACTTTGACTCAGGTCAAGTGTGACTGACTAAATCAGCCACCCTCCATCCCACAATGACCATCTTTATGAATTAGATTTGTTCCAGTAAATGAAAAGATTTTTATCTTCACTTGTATCTTCAAAAATGCTGACACAGATTTATTTTAGAAACATTATTTTATTGTATTTATTCTAATTCAAGAACTGTTTGCTATAAATGTGCCACTGCCAAAGTCATGTGATGTTGGTATCAGCAGAATGCTGGTACAAATATATAATATGTGCAATGCAGAGCAGCTATGAGACATGTGAGCCTGTGATGTTTCCCTTCCTGGTTACATAGCTTAGATTCACTGTCCTGTCACTCCTGAAGCCCTGAACACTGATAAGATAATAGAATAGTATATGCTTCCTGTTTAACTCTAGCCATTTGCTGCATTCTTTTTTACAAGTAACTTGTCCTCCCTTATGTTGTATGAACACAACATGACACTAACCTGATAAAGGTTGACTGAAGGCAGAAATAATGTATTGATATTAAGGAAATCTTACCTGTTTGTTTGAACAGATCTGAAACACACACTTCCAGCAGCTCAGCCTACTCCGATGATGTCACCGTTGAAGCCTGAACAGAAACCTGCGGTTACTACCTGTACCTGGCCACACCCACCTAGACCTGGCTGGGTGTGCCAGCCTTGTGTACACACACACACACACACACACACACACACACAGGCAGACAGACATATGCGCAGTACAAGTTACACATTTTATTTGTGTGGGTTTTTTTTTTTAAATCTTTTTACTTGATAACTTTTGTTTTTGCTACAATGCTAAGACAAACCAAAATAAATTTAGTCTCATGTAGCTCTAGGGCAGGTACACCTGTATGGGATTAAATAAATAAAATCTTGAATGTTATGGTATTTACTATTTTTCGCTTGGCTCTTAAAACTGTTTGTCTGCATGGTCATTATTTATTCCAGGTTTGGGACATAGTAAGTTTGGGAATTTGGATTATGACTATGATTCGTCATCTTGTACCGCAAAGCTGGTACAGCTGGTACAATGTATTGTAAGTTGTTGTATTAATGTGATAATTTATCCATCATGTATAACTCTGGAAGTGTACCAAATGAACTCACATGGGGATTAATACTGAGGATTTCTACTGACTGCTGAATTGTATCTCATATACAATACTAATGGAAATGATAAGGATGTGGTCTGCGTTGCCCTCACCTCCCCCAGCTCTGAAATATGACACTTCTCAACCTTCTCTAATGTTGAGCGTGTGTGTGTGTGTGTGTGTGTGTGTGTGTGTGTGTGTGTGTGTGTGTGTGTGTGTGTGTGTGTGTGTGTGTGTGTGTGTGTGTGTGTGTGTGTGTGTGTGTGTGTGTGTGTGTGTTCGAAAATAGCAGATCTATAAATTCATGTGTCGTGCTGCAATGACACGTTGTGAGCTTGTAGATCTGCTATTTTCAGCACACAGCTATATCACAATCAGACATTTCAATGCCATGACGGACCTGTCAAAAATATTTTAATGGACTAAATCAACAGTAGATTGAGTCAACAAAAATCTTAGATTTAGTCAACTAAAACTAGACTAAAAGTAAAAGATTTCAGATGACTTAAAGTATGACTAAAACCTAACAGAATTGTATTCAAAACTACCACTAAAGCTAAAACTTTGCTGTAAAAATGAACACTAGTGTGTAGTGTGTGAGCCCCTGTGCTCACAACTAGTCTCTGCCCATTGCATTGCATATTGCATGCTTATACATTTGCTATTTTTGTTGTGCACGGTGTGTGTCACGCAGCTACGTATAGTAGGAACAGCTTGCAAACTGGTGAAGTGTGTCCAGTGTCCTCTGCATTTTAGCCTAACTGTTAGGAGCAATGTGCACCAAAGGAATGGACTACACACACAAATAATTAACGGGTTAGGCTCCGCTTATGGAACCTGGTAAACAGGTTACAAAATTCTTAAAAATGTGTAAAATTCCCAGCATTGCCTCTGGAAATCATGTACAACGTGAGCCAGCTAGGGTGAAATGCAGCCGATTACAGTATGCGCGCTCTGCTTGCGCAAGTAATTAACGGCGAGACCGAGACGAGACAGAGTAAATGGAAATGTGGACTTGAGAGTCTGGACTCGAGTACTACAACACTAACACATAAGATGAACCTTGTTAGTTATCCTATTGTTTTGTTAAAGAAAGCCATTGGCCATTTGACCTTACCTAATCTCTTCACTGCATGAGATTGGTGGGTTGGCAATTTGGCAAGACCATTCATCTACTGTAAACATTCACCTACAAAGTCCATCTCACTCATCCTTTGCCCCTAAATTAACTATACTAACAAACACACTCCAAAACAATGTCTCTAAAGGGCCTTTCAAATGGGCAGCGATGAACGCAGACGTTGTTGTCGCCTGGATCAACGACAGGTCGACTGCTCTAGGTCTGCTCAAAAGGGGCGCGATAACGCAAGCGTAAAAAAAAACAAGCTAAACAGAATCCAGGTCTGGTGAGTCTCGAGTGTGTGGACAAAACGAGACAATTTCACGGGAACGCGGCCATGTAAATACGCTTGCGTTGTTGCCCCTCACGTGTACAGAAAAACAAACCGCAGGTCTCATTGAAAATGAGCTATAGGCAATGTCTTTTGTATATTCTATATGTACTCTCCTGTAAGTAAATGTTTGACTTTGGCAGAATAATCACTGACAGCACAGCACACAAAAAAAATAGGATTGTGAACAATGCATTTGAAAAGTACATGCACTAGTTAACCCATTTAGACCTGAGGACGATTCTACGAAATGTCTTTCCGACAGTTTTCTGAAACACCTATGTTTCTATGTTGTCAGTGGTTCTCAAACATTTTCATGTCAAGGACCCCAAGAAATATCTGTATTTGGCCGCCGACCCCCATCTGAACATATGTTGTTCCAGGGACCCACCCAGAAGCAAAGATTTGACTTATATATTCAAAGATTTCCGCCACATTTTCACAATTTTTCAAAAATAGCAGATCTACAAGCTCGTAGCTATGAGCTTGTAGATCTGCTATTTTTCAATAGCTAAAGTATAACATAATGCACAAAACACCAAAAGGGGTTCCCGCCCAGAACTAGAAAGTACTTTAGCATCACCTAAATGCATGCACGTTAACACAAAGGCTGGAGGGAGCTATACAAGACAGGAGGGTTAATTATTCGGAAGGTTGGTGGTTATTATATTACACGTGCAGTCAGGCCCGGAGTGGAACTCCAAATCAGGCCAGGAGTTATACGCCCTGGCAGGCCACACCGTACGCGCACCAACATTTTGGGGGCCCTTGGGGGACATTTTGGGGGCCTTTACAGCAATTTCACATGAGAAATGTACCATCTGATGTTATTTATATTATTAACTTCTTCCCTCCGTTACACAATGTAGTTGTGCTGCAGCAACACTGCCTGAATTGAATTGAAATTGACTGTAATGTTAGTGTTAGTAAAAAAGCAGGTAAAAGAGTAAAGTTTGAGGCAAACTAACATCAGTCACTCTGCCGTTCACTGTAGTGGAAGAGATGCGCCTGGTGAGGGTTTAAACCCCGCAGCTACGCCGAGTCCGCCTACAGGAAATACGTAGGCTGCGACCATGAAACCGCTACTGAATCGGTCTATAGCAGGACACTGCCAATGGTCCTGAGAACGCCCCACCTTAACATATGTGGATGTACTCAAGAAAGACGCAGGAGTGCAAAGCACCAATGAGCTGGCCGGATGTATGGAGAACCGGGATGACTGGAAGGAACGATGGAGGGCTCGTCTGAGGACGACCTAGACTGAGAGAGCACAGACACATTATATCAGGTGTACAGTAGGATGTAAAGCATCTTAGATGGTTCTCAACCTGTAGGTCAGGGGGTCCCCACGTGATTTTTAGGGGGTCCCCAGATGACCGTGAAGTGACAATGTATGGACTTTTAACACCTAAGAAAGGAAAAAGGCATTACTGCATCAAAACAAATGAACAAACTATGCTATAGAAACTGGTCAAACTAACATTGGCCAAATTGTCAAATACTATAAGAAAGGGGCATTGTGAGCTTGTAGATCTGCTATTTTCTGTTTATACATTTTATCCCACAATTTTGTAACCCATTTTTCACCCCTGTGTCAACTATCTAATGTGATCCTGGGCTCTACACACCCTCCGCTAACCTAGTCCCCATATATGGGGGACATGGGGAGAGCAACGGACTTGAACTCATGCTTCCTCCCGAGTGTCCAAGTTTCTCCTTTACACCTGACAGGGGGGGAGTTTCCCTGGTTGGACGTAGCGCGTGGAAGGAACATGTTATTCCAACCAGTTCCTTTCCCCTTCATCAGGCACCCCGGCTGGCCAGGGAAAGGCAGTTTAGAGACTAGGATTACTGCATGTTTTTTTTGTGAGGGTACCTACCCTAGGGGACACGGGGAGAACATGCAAACTCCACACAGAAAGGCCCTTTCGCCAACCCCGCCTCGGGTATCGGCACTGATGACCGGAGGAGGAAACACGCCGCCAGCACCCACAGTGTCCAGAGCGGGAATCGAACCCAGGGCCTTCTAGCTGTGATCTGAGATCTGCTATTTTCACAACATTTGTGGAACAGAGTCAAACTAAATGTAATTCTTCAACTCCTGCAATTCCAAGTGCTTATCAGGGTCTGGGTCCCCATTTCAAATATGATTATTTCAGCGGTTCACAGCCAAGACAGGTTGACGACCAGTCATGTTGCATTACCAGCAGTAGGAATCATTGTTTTGAAGTGTCTGTTGGATTACTGTATTGCTCTGTATATTGGGGCACACATATTGGGTCCCGTTAGCTTTCCCACTTATCATGTCATCAATAGAGATGCTATGAGACCAAGCGCCATCTTCACGGCATGACATCGGACTGATGACATAATTGATGACGTGAGATTCCAGGCAGATTCCCTTAAAAGATCACTAGTTATGCATCACATTATCTGAACGTATAAATGTGTTGATGCACGACATTTTATTCACCAAGGTTGGCGTTGTGCCAAACAAAAATGTGTTTACGTTGATTCATCTCAAGGCAGCGTTTGCACCAGTAAGGCAATACTACCCAGAATGCTGTGTTGGGGCAATGCTTCCTTAGGACAGCTAGGGTTGGGTGGGATTGATGACGAGGTAGTGGTTGAGCCACGCACGTGTGACTTCTTTAATGGTAAACAGGTGCGTGACGTGGGGTGTGGCCGGTGGCACACAACGTTCTTGCTCAAAGACGGCACAGTGTATACATGTGGCTGTAATGACCACGGCCAGCTGGGACACGAGAGGTCCCAGAAGAAACCGGAACAGGTGGTGTCACTGGACGCACAGAACATAGTGGCGGTGTCATGTGGAGAGGCCCATACGCTCGCCCTGAACGACAAGGGGAACATGTTCTCGTGGGGTCTCGGCTCCGACGGGCAGTTGGGTCTCAATAACTTAGCGAGGTGTGTCCGGGTGCCCAGAAACATAAAAAGTTTGTCAGATATACAAGTTGCTCAGGTAGCGTGTGGATACACGCATTCACATGCTCTTTCGAGTGGAGGACAGGTGTTCTCCTGGGGTCAAAATCAATATGGCCAACTGGGACTGGGGATGGACGCACAGAGCATTTCCACGCCCCAACTCATTCAGTCCTTGCAGGGCATTCCCTTTGCCCAGATATCAGCAGGGGGCGCCCATAGCTTTGCCGTCACACCCTCAGGCGCAGTGTTTGGTTGGGGACGGAACACCTTTGGACAGCTGGGTGTAAATGACAACGACGATCGAAACTGCCCAACCCCGCTAAAGTCCCTTAGGTCACAGAAGGTCGTCTACATCTGCTGTGGAGAGGACCACACCGCAGCACTGACCAAGGAAGGAGGTGTGTTCACATTCGGAGCAGGAGGGTATGGCCAACTTGGACATAATTCTACTAACAATGAGATCAACCCAAGGCAAGTGTTTGAGCTCATGGGTAATGTCGTCACACAGATCGCATGCGGGAGGCAACACACATTGGCCTTCATCCCGTCGTCTGGAAAGATGGAAGCGTTTGGGCTCGGTGGCAACGGCCAGCTTGGAACACGGTCTACATACAATAGAAAAAGCCCTGCCCGTGTAAAAGGCCCCTGGGTTGCTACTAATGTCCCAATACCCTCACACACAGATAAAACGCAACGCTGTTGTGTCAACCGCATATATGCAGGAGGAGACCAGAGTTTCGCCCACTACAACACTCCCGACAACGACCTGGTTTCGGATAATACGATGACACAACAGCAGGACCCTCGTAGACAGATTTACACCTTGACGGCTGATCTCATCCACAGATGGCTGAGCTACTCGCGAGGAAGACTCCCACTGGAGATATTTAATGAAATTGACCTGGTGTTCTCCTCTGCGAGTTGTCTCAACGGGTCCTTCTTGGCGGCAAGTCATCCAGATCATTACAGCACCAGCTGTAAATCTTCAGGGGTGGATATGAACATGGCGCGCCTCCTGTTTCACAGAGTGGTTCAGCACGATCACCCTAAAATAGCCCAGACAATTGCGTCTAGTTTGGGCAAACTGATTCCCAGACTAAGCAACTCTCCTCCAGACATCGAGGCCCTGAGGCTCTACCTCACTCTTCCAGAATGTCCGCTCTTAAGTGACCCGGATACCTACGTCATTCTTGCCATCCCCTTTGCTAAATCACTCATCAGCTTGAAAGGAGCTCCGCTGAAAGTGCTAGAAAACTGGTGGTCTACATTTGAGCCCCCAGTGTTCCAGAGGCTGGTGGAGCTGTACAAAGAGGTGGCGGTGTATCTTCTCAGGATGCACAAGGCGGGGACGGGGAGCCCTCACTCGGAGCAGCTTCCTGTTAGGACGTATCCAGGAAGCTTCAGCTTCCTGGATACGTCCCTCCGTCTCTTAGAGATCCTGCATAGGGTGAGTGAGAGAGCAGGGCACATCATACACTATGATAAGTTCTACATCCACGAGTTGGATGGCCTGATAGACATCAGAAATGACTACATCACGTGGACCCAGCAGCATAATAATAAGGACTCTATGGGCCAAGATGGTGCCGTAACCCTGTGCAAGTATCCTTTTGTATTTGATGCCCAGGCAAAGACCACACTACTTCAAACCGATGCCATCACACAAATGCAGATGGCAATCGCCCAGGCACAGTGGCACAACATCAACACCATGTTGAACTTCAACATGGCGGAGTCTGTACACCCCTGTCTCATCCTCACCGTTCGGAGGGGAAACATTGTCGGCGATACAATGGATGTCCTCAGAAGGTCCAAGAATGTGGACTACAAGAAACCACTCAAGGTGATCTTTGTGGGCGAGGAGGCGGTCGACGCTGGCGGTGTGAGGAAGGAGTTCTTCCTCTTGATCATGAAAGAGCTGCTGCATCCCAAATATGGGATGTTTCGCTACTACGAGGAGTCCAGGCTCATCTGGTTTTCCCGCAAGACCTTTGAAGACATTGACCTGTTCCACCTCATTGGAGTGATTTGCGGCCTGGCCATCTACAACCTCACCATCATAGACCTTCACTTCCCTGTGGCTCTTTACAAGAAGCTGCTGAAGAGGAACCCGTCGCTGGATGACCTGAAGGAGTTGATGCCAGATGTGGGAAGGAGTCTGCAGCAGTTACTGGACTACACGGGCGACGTCGAGGATACATTCTGCTTGAACTTCACAGTCACAGAGGACAACTTTGGTGCCACGGAGGTCTTGGAGCTCGTCCCTAACGGCAATACTATATGCGTCAATAATACAAACAGATACGAGTTTGTCGACGCATACGTGGACTACATCTTCAACAAGCCCGTTGCACCACTTTTTGAGAACTTCTCCGCAGGGTTCCACAAAGTGTGCGGCGGAAAGGTTCTGGAACTGTTCCAGCCAAACGAATTGCAAGCCATGGTCATCGGCAACACCAACTATGACTGGAAAGAGCTAGAGCAGAGTACTGAATACAAAGGAGAATACCGGGCCAACCATCCCACCATCAAGCTATTTTGGGAAGTGTTCCACAACCTCACCTTAGAGAATAAGAAAAAGTTTCTGCTGTTCCTCACAGGAAGCGATCGCATACCCATCCTGGGCATGAAAAGCCTGAAGCTGCAGATCCAGCCGACTGGCAATGGAGAGCATTACCTGCCTGTCGCGCACACCTGCTTCAACCTCCTGGACCTGCCCAAGTACACCAGCCGAGAGAACCTCCGTGACAAGCTTCTTCAGGCTATAGATCACAATCGGGGTTTCACCCTTGAGTGATGGTGACCTAACCCGACACCGCCAGATGGTGGCAGTAGTGACTTCCTCCTCCTGCTTCCATCTGGTCTCTCTCGGGCAGAGATGATGTACTCCAAACCAGTGCTGATTGGAGCGATATGCGTCCGTATGCGTCCGATAGAGGCGGGATCAATGCGAGACTGGTGATGTATTGAAGAGCCACAGCGCAAATGTAAACACAACCTAACAAGACTACAACTCGAAATTATTATGGAGATATCAGATCTTTGTCCCGCTGCTTCGGGTTCATCGTTTCTGCTTGAGAGATCCCAGATGCAGGCAGGAGGAGGGAACTGGTGAACTCAATACTGCCACAATCTGGTGGCGTCAGGTTAATGGTGACCCGGAAATGGATGAAACTTCGAACCAATATGATCACTGACATGAAGCATGCACATGCTTTTCCTCACAGAGCCGACTGACACTAAAAAAGGCATACTGTTTGAATGCATAGTCTTTAAAGTTACGACATGGAACCAAAGGGGCCAGCTGTATACAAGCTAGGTATACATAATTGTGTGTGTCCCTATAAATTATACCAATCACAGTGAACCTCACAACTCCACTATTGCTTCAAAAAGACCTGTTATACTCTAGCAGTTACGTGGAATGCGTTGCCTTAAATCGAATAGCAGCATTGTTAACTTGAAAGAGCTTGAAAGAGCACCCATGTTTTTTTGCTATTTTAGTTGTCTGGTACTGGCACACGTATAAATGTATTATTTTATTTTACTGAATGTCTCTGGTTACCCCCTCACAACACAGGGCACTCATTTTACACACGCATGCACACACACGCACGCACATAGCACTAAAAGACCACAACTTTAAATAATCTTGAGCTTTTTGTCAGGTGAAACCTGACTAACAACAGCCCATGAAATGTACAAGACCCAGTCATACATGAGTCATACTGAGGACCTAGTCCTGATTGGCTGCCACACACGCTGCTGCCATGTATTGGTTACAGGTCACATGACCAGGAAACGGGAAGCAGGTAACCGAAATCTTTAGAGACCCAATGTTATGTAACCCAATGTTATGATTGAGACGGCCGGTTGAGAGGAGCGTTCGTTACTAAGTAAAGAAACCAGTGCTTCTTTCACCTGACAAATATCACTATGTCATAATTTCTAGTTCGTGTTTTATCGTTACAGTTCTACATTTGGTGGCCCTAAGGTCAAATTGTGAAAAGCACCTTTGGAGGTGCACCTGAACACGTGATTCCAATTTGGGGTGGATTGTAAAAACAAATAATAATAAATACATAATGAATGATAATAAAACAACAACAATCAGCACATTTCATACATAAGATTCAAAGTGAATAAGTATAGTCTTGGGAATCATCAGTTCCCATGCCATGTGGCCAATAGGTCAGAAGATTACAGTGTAGGCATCCGTTACAAGTAGGCATCAATGTATACTTAAAGTACCAAAAGTAAAAGCACTCGTTATGCAGAATGTTCCATTTCACAGGTTTCAAATGTATAGCTAGCCGATCGACAAGCTCAAGTTTAAATAGGGCAGAAATGGTAAATGTATGTTTTGTAACAATAGTCCAAATCTACAACGTAAACTATAGTAACACACATTTTAGTACAGAAAATTGGAAATAAAAATTGGGAGAAAAAAAGGCCGTCGGCAAGTGGCTGGCCCAAGGAGTGTTTTTCATGCAAAACAAATGCTTGGAATGTATTCAGATTTCATAATCATGAATACATGAGACATTTACAAACACACATTTCTTGGTAAGAAATGTATTCCCAGATTTCATTATCCCCTACTTGTAGGCCATGCAGAATAAACACAAACATTATCCTAACATCAAACATTGACAATGAATGGACAGTTTCAAGTGTTTACGTAAACACAAACGTTGAAGACAAAAGTGGGGACGCAAATTGTGATTGGCCAGAATGAGATGATGTATGATGATGATACATCACTTCACACGGGTGTGATTTTATTATTATTAGAATGAACGAGAAAAAACATTGCATGGATGCACCCGGGACGTATGCTCAGTGTTGTATCCCAATGTCCTCAGGGTTACGGGTCTCGCAACATCATACCCCTCACTCAGGTGACCCAGCCGCGGGTGATCAAGACATACTAACAAGTCGGGCAGGCATTGGTCCGACAACAGCGTCACTCCTGTCATGCGCGGCCGGTTACAACTATAATCCGTGGCCGGGTTTAAAACTCACGCGTGGCTCCCAACATGCGTGGCAGGTTAAAGCTAACCCGTGGCAACTAACCCCCGTGGCTGAGGCTCCCGACATGGCGTGGCAGGTTACACGTTCCTGTGGTGGGTTAAAACTAACCCGTGGCTTCCTCCTGTGAGGTTTAGGTTTTGGGTAGGGTGTCCACCAGTCCTAGGACTGTAGGACTGGTGGACATCGGACCAACAAACACATGCACCCCAAATGCAGCAGGGGGTGGAAATAGTAGTAGTGTAGTGTGTGTGTGTGTGTGTGTGTGTGTGTGTGTGTGTGTGTGTGTGTGGTGTGTGTGTTTGTGCGCGTGCGTGTGTGCATTATGCATGTGCGCATGCTCAGTCCCTTACCTCCGTGGTCCAAGTTTCTGTCGTCTGTTCATTGCCTCTGATCTCGTCACTGTGTATTCAAACCACAAGACGTTAGGGATCAGGCTCGTGTCTCGCACCAGACAGTACTCTGATATCGGCCACGCTGCTATCTTGGGGAACAGCGGCGTCAGCGCCTCTCGCGTGAAAAAGAACCAGAATATGCCAATGGTGGTACCCGCCACTCCACCACAGAACACCTGACTCCAGGTGTGATGCAACAGGTAGACCCTGCTGTACGAGACCGACAAGGCCGTGCCCAACAAGGTGACGGACAGCACATGCCTCCACAACGGGTCCGTTTGACGTGTTCTCAGATGGCGGAAAAGCACAGAGTAAACGACAAAGAACCAGATGAGCTGGGCGTGACTGGAGGGCATCCCGTAGCCCACGGCCGGCGTCGAACGAACCAGCGGACACGGGCGTGGCTCTCTGAGAACGCGCTTCAGTAGCCAGTTCACGCCTTCGTTCAGGACGAGCCCGCCGAAGAACGAGATGGAGTGCAGTTCCCGTTTGAATGCGATGAGTGTGACGAAACCCACAATGATCGCTATAGGAAGGAGAGTGATGTAGGCGAGCGCTTGTCCCAAGAGATCGCCATCTGGGAACTCTACATGTGTTAGGTAGACGGACCGCCAATGGGATAAGGCCGAGCACTGCTCCTCCGATGCCATCTTCCCCTGCTGGGAACAGCTGAAACGTATGTCCTTCTCGCATCAGGCGAGATCGACAGTCCATATAATGTATATTATGATGATCATGAAGTCAGTACTGTGACGTCATTTTGATGACAACAGGGGTCTCCATATATGGGCTAAAATAACAGTCTGACAGGCAGACAGAGAGACAGAGGTGGACATGAGGATTCGAATATTATATCGTGAGACCTGAACACGATGGAAAGGTATTCTGTATTTAATCAGAACTTCGGCTAGTTAGCTAAATTATTGAAAGAAATCCCACCCGTGTGAACTAACTCTTATCATCGTAAAATAAAATTGCTCCATTCATTGTCAATGGGAATTTAATGTTTCTGTTTAAGACGAAGTTTGTGGACAGTATCTAAAAAGGGCCTAGCCCCCTCAACAATAGTATGCCTGGCTGCCTGGCTGCCTGCCTGCCTGCCAGCCTGCCTGCATGCCTGCCTGCCTGCCTGCCTGCCTGCCAGCCTGCCAGCCTGCCAGCCTGCCTGACTGACTGACACAATTGACGTCACAGTATATCAGACTGGCCTCCAGGTACTTTGTGCTTGTTTGACCCACACAATAACCTGGTAATAACACTAGAAATGCAGTCTGTCGAGCTGCCAAAATGGCCTATATATACTGTATAATAATATATTAAGTTTCCTATATATAAGTTTGAAACTCAAATTGGTTACGTCATCCACATATGTCGGAGTTGTCCCTCGGAACCACCATTTTTACATAAACATACATAGTTACGTCACATTTGATTATTCGTCATTCAAGGCAGATCAGCATAAGAGGGCTAGGGTCTCATTTAGTATAGCAATGAAGTCTATTTGGTACATTTGTCTTTGAGACGTTTGACTTTGTTCTTGAGTTAGCAAAGGCTTTTGGGCTAAAATGGCAACATCAGCAAGTGCAAACCTGAGTAAGGTTGTCAAGCAGCACTACATGAATCTCCCTCAAGGAGACAAGGTCCAGGTCATGTATGTATGGATCGATGGGTCTGGAGAGGGACTGCGCTGCAAGACCAGGACTTTGGATTCTGAACCCACGACCATTAGGGATGTTCCCGAATGGAACTTTGACGGCTCCAGCACCCGCCAGTCAGAGGGCTCCAACAGTGACATGTATCTGATCCCCGCAGCCATGTTCAGGGATCCGTTCAGGAAAGACCCCAACAAGCTAGTTCTCTGCGAAGTCTTCAACCATAACCGCAAGCCTGCTGCGGGCAACCTCCGGCACAGGTGTAAGCAGATCATGAGCATGGTGATGAACCAGCAGCCTTGGTTTGGTATGGAACAGGAGTACACCCTCCTAGGCACGGATGGACGTCTCTTTGGCTGGCCTTCAAATCTCCGTGGCCCTCAGTGGACTCACTATTGCGGCGTGGGAGCCGACAAGGCCTTCGGACGGGATATAGTGGAGGCCCACTATAGAGCTTGCCTGTACGCCGGGGTTAAGATCTGTGGAACCAACGCCGAAGTGATGCCAGCTCAGTGGGAGTTCCAGATCGGGCCTTCCGAAGGCATCAGCGTGGGCGACCACCTGTGGATGGCTCGCTTCATCCTCCACAGAGTCTGCGAGGACTTCGGCGTAGTGGCCACCCTCGACCCCAAGCCCATCCCGGGGAACTGGAACGGCGCCGGCTGCCACACCAACTTCAGCACTAAGGAGATGCGGCAGGACGGCGGACTGAAGGCCATCGAAGAGTCCATCGAAAGGCTGGGCAAGCGGCACAGCTATCACATCCGGGACTATGACCCAAAGGGGGGGCTTGACAACGCCAGGCGTCTGACCGGTGACAACGAAACCTCAAACATCAAGGACTTCTCCGCCAGCGTGGCTGACCGCTGTGCCAGTATCCGCATCCCTCGCGCGGTGAGCTACGACAAGAAGGGGTACTTTGAGGACCGCCGTCCGTCTGCCAACTGTGACCCCTATGTTGTCAGTGAGGCGTTGATACGCACGTGTCTGCTCAAAGAGGAGGGCGAGGAGCCCACAGATTACAGCAAATGAGTGCACCCTGCTGGCCAGGCGCATGAAGTGTCATTACAATTATGCTGTATTTTTTGTCCAAGGACCACACACATACAGTCCTGTCCATATACGGTGTGTCGTTGGCTAGTCACAGATCTACACGTTCGACTCAACCAAACTCGTTTTTTTTATAAAGCACATTTTAAAATGAGCAAAACAATAATGAAAGAATAAATTAACATTTAAAGTTCAGATTTTCTTTTCTTTCTTTCTTTCTTCATGCCACCTCAGTGGCAGTGCTGAACAATTTTGAAATCGGATCCACATGGTTTGATATCTATTTTAGAGATGCTTCCTCATATCTGGATATGGGTAGCATAATGAGACCCAAACACACTATTTTTTGTCTTTGAGCTCATATGGTGTAAATTAGTGTTAGATGATATTTAACAAATAAGTATGTCTTCACTTATTTTGCCTTGTGTGTGCGTGCGTGTGTGAGAGAGTGTGCAGTGAGTGTATACAATATTATATTTATTATTATTGAATTCATTCATAAAAAATCTATATTATGGTATACGTGCTTATGAGAATCATTATTCAGTTCTTGACACATTAATAAAATCACACCCGTGTGAAGTGAGGGGCTATTAAAGTCTAACTCATGTTGATTAGGTGATGTAAAACAAACGGTGCAAACACAAACGCCATGAACAATAAAGTCAATTGCGTTTTAAAAAAACAAACATTAAATCTGTATTTAGCCCCTCAAAAAGGAGTGAACATAAACATTCGGACTACAGAGATCACCATATCAGCATTATTACTTGTGCTCTAAGTATTGTGGTCATGCTGGCTTTTTTATGGTATGCTCAGAGGTATATATACCGATTGATGGTGACGTAATTAAGATATGTTTCAATGTCGGGTTATAACTGGCTGTCGATGGTGACCTAATAAAGATAGGTTTCAGCCTTGCTTGATGGGGGGAAATCTTCTCTGCTTGCTGTTGCTTTGTAATTGGGTTCACTTCACTCCGCATTGACAGATCCACCGTCCCACCAAAACGCTGGTCATTGCCAAATATGGAGCTGTGTGGAACTTCATATTTGGATGTCAATATGATGTTACATCGATGATGCAAGGTTCTCTGGCGGAGATATGCTGTGCTTCACAGAGCGCCATCTCAGGTTCAATATAAGGTTCAAGGTTCAAGTGTTGTGTCGATCACTGCCAAGTTTCTCCACGTCATTGTTCCTATACGAGGAGAATCACATTCGAACGGTTCTCACGCACATGGGAAACTATATAAAAAGGACAAAGTA
The DNA here is from genome assembly GCF_964188405.1 of Protomyctophum parallelum. Lineage (NCBI taxonomy): Eukaryota > Metazoa > Chordata > Actinopteri > Myctophiformes > Myctophidae > Protomyctophum > Protomyctophum parallelum. Next base: position 35,440,971 of record NC_139710.1, read on the forward strand.
AGCCTTGGATAAAAATCAATAGCAGGGTCCAGAAAGATGGACTACTTCAGGCGAGTGGTGTTTGGACAACCTGAGGATCCACAGCCGTCGGGAGCAGAAACAATCCAGAATCTGTGTGATCGCTTGGCTTCTTCCATGCTCCTGGAGGACCGGAGGGATGCCGTCAGGGACCTCAAGACCCTCTCTAAGACATGTCGTATAGAAGTTGGTAACCAGGCAATGGAGCACCTTGTCCACGTAATGAAAACGGACAGCTTTGATTCCGAGATCCTCGGCTACGCCCTGGACACATTATATATCATCTGCAATGAAGATGTACCAGGCGAGAATACCTGCTTGCTGACAGAAAAGTTCATCCAGGACTCTGAACATGTGACCCTGGTGCTTACGCTGTTGGAGGAGTTTGACTTCCATGTGCGGTGGCCAGGAGTGAAGCTGTTGACGACCCTCTTGAAGAACAAGCGTGCCCACGTGCAAGGCATCGTCCTTGCCAGCCCAATGGGTGTTTCCAGAATAGTGGACTTATTGGCAGATGCCAGGGAAGTCATCCGCAATGATGGCTTGCTGTTGCTTCAGCAGCTGACCAAAGGCAACCCTGCCATTCAAAAGATTGTGGCGTTTGAGAATGCTTTTGAACGCCTCCTAGATATCATCACGGAGGAAGGCGGCAGTGATGGCGATATTGTAGTGGAGGACTGCCTGCTGCTCCTCCTCAACCTGCTGAAGAACAACAGCTCCAACCAGAACTACTTCAAGGAGAGCTCCTACATCCGGAGGATGAAGCCGTGGTTCGAAGTCAGTTACGATAACTCATACTGGTCAGCCCAGAAAGTCACCAACCTTCAACTCATGATGCAGCTGGTACGATTGATGGTGTGTCCAACAAACACTCCACAAGTCACGGCCGCCTGTCAGAAATCAATGTACCAATGTGGCTTACTGCAGCAGCTCTGCACCATCCTCATGGCCACTAGCATACCAGCCGACACCCTCACGGAGATCCTCAACACTCTGTCAGAGGTCATCCGTGGGTCACAGATCAACCAGGACTACTTTGCGTCCGTCAGTGCTCCTTCTAACCCACCGAGACCAGCCATTGTGGGGCTGCTCATGTCCATGGTGAATGAGAGTCAGCCATTTGTGCTGCGTTGCGCCGTTCTTTACTGCTTCCAGTGTTTATTGCACAAGAACGAAAAGGTCCAGGGGGAGATCGTGGCCACGCTGCTGCCCTCCTCCTCCGCCAACTCCGTCTCTGCAGGCCGGCTGCTGTGCGGGGGCTTGTTCTCGGCCGACTCCCTGTCCAACTGGTGTGCAGCCGTGGCCCTGGCCCACACCCTGCAGCACAACGTCACCCAGAAGGAGCAGCTGCTCCGTGTGCAGCTGTGCACCAGCCTGGGCAAGCCGCCGTTGCTGCTCCTGCAGCACTGCACCGGCATCCTCTCTCGGTGCAGTAAAGTGCAGACCAGGGTGGGCCTCCTCATTCTGCTGTGTACCTGGACCAGCTGCTGTCCAGTTGCCGTCGCACGGCTCCTGCATAACCAGGAGAACGTTCCCTTTTTGACAGGTCAGATGATCTCCGAAAACCTGGGTGAGGACGAGAGGCTGGTGCAGGGCCTGTGTGCACTGCTGCTGGGAATCTGCATGTGCTACAACGACAACTCACTGGAGAACTACACCAAGGAGACACTGAAGCAGCTCATTGAGAAGCGTATCGGGAAGGAGAGTTTTGTGGAGAAGCTTGGCTTCATCACCAAACACGAGTTGTACTCGAGAGCAGCTCAGAAACCCCAACCTGAGCCTGTACTCCTCTCTGCAGAACAGATGCTGTTTGATCACCAGTTTGCTAAGCTGGTCAGGGAAATGGAGGGTGTGATAACTACAGCGTTGCACAAGTCCAGTGAGGATGACAAGAAGGAGGAGGAGGAGGCGAAGAAGACGCTGGAACAGCACGATAGCATTGTGACTCGGTACAAAGACGGCCAACTCCTGATCGAAGAACGGGACGCTCAGATCCGGAAGTTGAACGAACAGAATGAACAAATGCAGACCACCATCACCCAGCAGGAGGCCCAGATCCAACAGCACAAAGACCAGTATGACAACCTCAAGCTTACACTGGACAAGGATAACCGGAGCCAGGCCAACAGCAGCCACTCAGACGCCGCCCAGGTCAACGGCCCTCAGGTGGAGGAACTGGTGCGGCTCCGAGAGGAGCTGCAGTGCAGCTGCAGTCTGCTGCAGGCACAGCTCCGCGACAGAGACGTGCTCATCAACAGCCTGAGGTCAGACGGGCGACGGACGGTCTCAGCAGGAGGCCAAGAGCACATAGAACTAATCCGGTCGGAGACACCGAGGAGTCAGTGCCAGCCGGCGGCAGAAGTCGGACAACTGCAGACGGAGAGTCAGGAGCCGACGAGGAGAGCTGAAGCTGGGTCAACAACAACAACAGAAACCGTTCCCATCATTGAGGGCCTGGCAGACTCGGCCAAGATGGCGGCAACGGAGAGCCTATTGGCCCAACTGAGAGAGAAACTCGAAGAGGATGTGACAAGCCTGTCGGAGGGCTGCATGCCGGGGCTGCAGCAGCTGGCCTCAGCCATGAGCTCGGGGGTCTTCCCACAGACTGACGAGTCCAAGCTGCAGGAGGTCAAGGAGCAGGACGATGAGCTGTGTATGCCGCCAGCGGACCAGAAGATAGACGACGGCCTCGGAGACACGAGAGAGACCAGTGAAGATGAAGACACTACAGGCCCCTATCGGGCCGGACAAGATCCAGCACCGATCCCTTTACAATGGACGGCTAATTAAACTACTTAAAACCAAGCAAGTACTATTACTATATCTTACATTCTGTGTGGGTCACACTGGCACCATGATAATTATACTTTAACTTATCCCAGTAACAAGTACCGGTAGTATAACTAACTAATTACGACATTTCAGAGATAATATTACCGTTAGCCTTCCCCAAAAAGTATAACTCTACGACGCTATAACTTACTCACCCTTTCTCATGTCTGAACTGCAAGTCCAGATGTAGTGTGATTTTGTCCCTTGTCAGATTTTCTTTCTAACTCAAACGCACACGCAACTCTCTCTTCCCTCTGTGTATGTATCGGCTACAACAGCTGCTAGCAGCCTGACACTGAGGGTATAAATGTTCTCTGGTGCCATGCATTGGCCCGGTACCACTCTTACTGTAAATGTAAGCCCTGTTTCAGAACCATGGACAGCACTGGGCGGCAGTGGCTCAGGGGTAGAGTGATGGAAACAGCAAGGGTCCCAGTTCGAACCCGGGCTCCCACAGAGTTAGTGTCGAAGTGTCCTTGAGCAAGTCACCGATGTGCAGGTTGGTGCCTTGCATGGTTTCCTCCGGCATCGGTGTATGAATGTGTGTGTGAATGTGTGAATGTAATGCACAATCTCTGTAAAGAGCCTTGGATAAAGGCACCATATAAATGCACCATTTACCACTATTTGTTGACATGTCCGTAGCAAGAGAGACCATATTTATGTTTAGTCTCTTTTATATAGTTTCAATCTCGAGCGTAAATACAGAAGACTGCAGACATAGTATTTGTTTTCTTTTTTTTTGTCATTCTTAAATGTTTTTCTCATTTGTTTTATTATCGTATATACCGGTAATTAACATTAAGTTGGATTCGCTTTTCCTATTGTGCCTTGTATGTAGTAGGAATAATTTGTAATTTTATCATATAAAACATTATAAAAAAATATATTATGATATATAATATTATTTGTAAAACCTCAATGAAAACTATAGTTTTCCTTGTAGCATAATAACTATTGTGCAGGGTTGGTGTGGTTGGTGGTTGTTTCCCCACCAATCTTTTACATATGAAAACGTCATAATTAATTTAATCATAATCATATTATTCCAACAATTATCTGATAAACGTTCGTTTTGAGGTCAAGCGACACCGTTGCCCTGTTTAATAGTCCCATGTCATGACTTTATTGTGGCCTTCTATACAGTCTGCGGGGAGCCCTTTATTGTGGGTTGCAGCGAGGCCGCCTCGCTGAAGTATAATTAACATTTTGAATTTCACAAGACAAATCTTCTCTTCTGGGGTACCCAGCTGGCACAAAACATTTACAGATGGGGGTCTATGGCCAGATACATGGATATCAATTTGGTCAACTGGTTTTGGAACCAGTTCCATTTGTACTTGCAGTCCAATAAGGGTCCATTTGGTTCAATTTAGGCATTTAGCAGACGCTCTTAATCCAGAGCGATTTACATTAAGAAATAACAAAAAGCATGGCAATACATCACATATATAATTAAAAAGTAGTTATCATGAAACATGCGTAAGCTAAGAACGTAACAGTGGAGTGAGTATCTATGATATCATGAAACTATATATATATAAATATAGTTTATATATATATATATATATATATATATATAGTTTCATACTATACTATATTATACTATACATATGTACTATAAAGTGCTATGACTACATAAAATGCAATTGTAGTATGGTTCCAAACTATAATTTAGCTGGGGACCCAGGGCACTCCCTAAAGGACCCCTGGGGGTCCCTGGTCCCCACTTTGGGAACCACTGCTCTGAGGAGAACAACACCGTCCCTGAAACCATGTTCCTCCCCCTGAACTAACCAATCAATGTTATATCAAAAATATATATAGCCAAAAAAAAACAAGACGAGATAGAAGGGAAAGAGTCACATTTTGTAAGAAACAACAACATCTGCACAGACTGAGTTCCAGAGTGAAGGCTTACGGAGCGTTGCTGCTTGCGTTTCTGTTGTGTGTGTGTGAGTGAGGCCGGGGGGGGGGGGGGGGGGGGGGCTCAAGGACACCGCAGACTGGTCGATGAGAGACAGAGCGGCGTTGTGTCAGCAACCCCCTCCGGTCTTGATATCGGAAGGTCGCTAGTTCGTATCCCCGGACCGGCACGTTAAAATGACCACCGCTGAAGTGCCCTTGGACAAGGCATTGAACCCCTACCATGAAATGTTCTATGAGCAGGGCCTGGCTGTAAACAAGTTCTTGAGCTTAGTCCAGTTACCCTGGATAAACATAGTACCTTTCCTTTCCTTACCTGTCATGTGGAGAGAGGTGTTAGGAATCAGAGACAAGCTGCACATCCTGGGGACCGTCATCACGCTGCTTCAGGTCAGAGAGAAGCTGGCTGCGAGCGACAACCACCTACAGGAAGCGAACAGACTCAATGCAGGATTATGTATAGCTTCACACGTTTTGACTAGATGTCCCGATACTGTATTGGTATCGGTAAAAGTATCGGATCGGCCCCTTATTTGTCATATCGGATCATATCGGTATCGGTGAATATGCCAGTCTAACCAGCGATCCAACACAGGGCAGGTAAATGTTGGGACATGTGGAGTTTGCTTTGGAATTGCCCAAACTGCAAGTGCACATTTGAGTGAGGAGTCTGCTATAAACACAACACGAGATATTTAGATAGCTATAACCACAACATGAGATCATGACACTGGTATCGGTATCGGCTAACACAGAAATTGTTGTATCGGGATTGGAAGCTAAAAAAGTGTATCGGGACATCCCTAGTTTTGAAACTGTTCAAAATGATATTCTGAAATGATGTGCGGAAAACAAAAATACACTGACCACCATCACGAGCACATTTGCTGACCCAGAGCTGCTAACAAGAATCTTTGTTGATCCAAAATGCCGCAGCTCGCTTGGTCTTCAACCAGCCAAAATTCTCGATCCCCCCTTCTCCGCTGGCTCCATTGGCTCCTGGTCGCTGCCCGCACAGAATACAAAACTCTGATGCTGGCATTCAAGGCAACCAAAGGTATGCCAATGCCATCCCCCCATATCTTGCAAGTCTGATTGAACCCTACAAACCCTCCCGCACACTCATATCAGCCGACGCAGGGATGCTGGAAGTACCTTCACTAAAATCGCTGGGACAACGCTCCACACGTCCCAAACTCTTCACCCTTCTGACTCCAAAACTATGGAATGCACTTCCCATTAATGTAAATCGCTCTGGATTAAGAGCCTCTGCTAAATGCCTAAATTGTAGATTGTAAGAAGCTCTGGGTCAGAAGGAACTAAGAGGCAGACAGAGGGTTAATGAGCGTCAACAAGCACCATGGTGAACCTCTGCAGTAAAGTGACGGAGTTTCATTTCTCTCCAAAAGCCCTTGAATATGATGGAATATGAGTATGGATCTGTGACCATGGTAAACTAAGCTCACATAGCTTACACCATACCTGTAAAAAAAAATATATATATATATATATATATATATATATATATATATAAAAAAAAATCCAGCTGTTGGTGTCTGTCCACAAACTTTGTCCTACACAAAAATTAAATTCCCATTGACAATGAATGGAGAATTTTACGTCATAGTTATTATTATATATCTTTATTGAAAGGATAAACCCCTTGAGATGCATCATCTTATTTTAGACGGGGTCGTCAACACAGATTAATACATAGAGTATCCAAACAATACAACAATGCATCCATACAGACAAAGATAGCTGCTGGTTCAACCACTAAATAGCAGAGTTCATATGGAAAACTACCCATAGCAAAGATAAAACAATGAAAAATGTACTGACATGCGGTACCAATATGCACATGTGATAATAAAAAGCAACAGCGAGCAAGCAAGGTACAAACATGAACATGCATATTGAAGAAGAGTCAGTACATTATGTCAAAATATAGAAAATACAATTAGAAGCATGAGCACGCGTTAGAAGGTGAGTGGAGATAGATTATTTAAATACTAGTTCTATAAGGGTATCTCAGTATGAATCTACATAGGGTATTATAGGTAATAGGTTACATTAAGGGGGGGGGGGGTAGAGATTTGTTTCTGTGGTATTCTGATATATCAGCATAATCTAATTTTGGTAGTTATAAAATAACACTCAAACTAGTGCTGGTTGTCTGGTTTCGGTCCTGCCGCAGTGGGGTCCGTTTAGAACTTAACCGGGATGCCGAAAACGTCTAGCACAACTATGTCTAGACGTCACTGAGGACAAATGTCTTGTCCCGTACGGCGGGCGATAGCAAATAATGCTGCTAGCTAACCCTAAACCTTTGATCCTTCTTTTGTAAGGTTTTACTGGATGCATATGTCATGATGACGATGCCAGAACTGTGTCCGTATCACCATGACGATGATAGGCATGTAATGTGTATACCCAATACCATACAGTATATGAGGTTTCTACATTAGCCTAATGTCAGTGCTTAGACATCTCTGATATCTCCATATATGGAGCTATAAAAATTCTAGCACAATGATGTCTGGGAATTGTAATAAGGCCAGACATCCTGCCTCGTACGGAGGACGGTGCAGTCTCTCGCGAGGAGCATAGCAAATGCTGCTATAGCTAACTCTAAACCTCTTCTGAATCCCATTTTCAGAGACAAGTTTCTTACAATTAAGTAAAAGTTGCAGAAAATAATGTCTGAGCAAATAGACTAGCAGTCTATTTTACGTCATTATGATGTACATATTGTACATTTGTACATTTGTACATAACTGGCAGATAACGTCCCGTAGAGTGGGTACTTGGGTCTTGTAGTTAGCTAGCAAATGCTGCTAGCTAACTCTAAACCTCTTCTGAATCCCATTTTCAGAGACTAATTTCTTACAATATTAAGTAAAGGTTGCAGAAAATAGCGTCTGAGCAAATAGACTAGCAGTCTATTTTACGTCATTATGTACATTTGTACATATTGTACATTTGTACATTTGTACATAACTGGCAGATAACGTCCCGTAGAGTGGGTACGAATATGCTCGTTGGAATGAACCATTCTTTGTCTGGCCATTCCCCCGAGACCACTCTGCCATGGGAGACCCTACCTGGAGAACTAAGGCTCTTATAGGAGCACTTAGGCTCCAGACAACACAGATCCCGGGTTCATCAGGGCACACAAACCTCTCCACCACGATAAGGTGATGGTTCCTTGGAGGGGGGTTAGGGGTTTCTAAATTCTAATAATTTAGAAACTAAAATGACCCCTTTTCAGGGGACAGGGGGTAATTCGTAATTTGGGGTAATTTGTAATTGACCGCGGCCAGGGTGTGTTTCTGCAGTGCTGGGACGGTGTAGTGACGCCTGACGTGCTTCTCACAGTAGGATACGCTACACTCCATGCAGGTCTTGATGGCTGGGGCTGCTGGGCGCGTTTCGCTGGCGCAAATGTCGCAGGCTGGACCGGCACAGCGCGGCTGCAGCAGCCCGTTCAGCGCTTCGTTAACGGAGAGCTCGGGACGGGCTGGGTAGCTCTTCTCACACCGGGGGCACACGTATTCTCCTGCTGGGCCCGGCCGGGACCAGCGGGCGTCAATGCAGCTCATGCAGTAGCTGTGTCCACAGGGGATGGACACAGGGTCCCGCAGGATGGAGGAACACAGGAAGCATCTCACGTGGTCTGGAGGATCACTGGGGAGAGGAGGGTGGAGAGGGAGAGAGGGGGAGAGAGAGAGAGAGAGAGAGAGAGAGATAGGTCTATTATAGAGACGGGGCAGCGTTATAGACAGAAACAATAGTCACTGACGTCACTCATTCATCCCCTGGGTCTCTATGGACAATAAGAGGGAAGCCTACTGAGTGGAGAAAACAACATCAACAACAAAGTCCTATCTGATTGACAAAAATCCCATCTGATTGACAGCCCATATACATCCAAACACGGCAAAAAAAAAATCTTGTTGAGGTTTCTGCCCAACAGTGTGCATTCCCTCTGGAGTGAGTGTGGAAATAATAGTGTCCCTTTCCACCCCATGTCTACTATAACATTCTAAAGTCTTCATTGAAGCTTCCTCACCTCAACTCAAGAGAGATGACGAAGTTGATGGGTCGATCCATGGACTTGTCAGACTTCAGGGACAGACAGCCGGGACTGTCTGACCTCTCTATAAACCTGAAAACCAGTTCAGTTAGTCTCTCCAGTTGACTCAATGTCCTACGGCAAATCAAATGAGTCAAAGCGATAACAAGCCTTTCCTCCTAGCAGAATTTAAAATAGCCATTTTAAAATACATATTGAATACATATTGAAATGACGAACAGATGACATTTTCTGTTCTTGCTATGTATGACTATGAAGGTGTTGTTCCAGATTCATTGTAGCATTCAGAGTATGGTTCAGAGATTGTGGAAACTGGGCACAAACACTGTTCTGGGTCTGACACATCAATCGTTACACAAAGGAAAAAACTAAATTGCACACATTTGGGGCAATAATAATAATATACTTATACTATATCGATCCTATCTATACAATCATATAATTTGGAGATAAAAAAGAGCAGAATAAGAAAGAAAAAGGTACAAAAACAATAAGGGGTCTTCTCCCCTTCGGGCTTGATCCCTAATAATGATAATAATAGCTTGAATTTATATAGAGCCTTCCATGAACCTATGGGCGCTAACAAGTAGTTATTCGACCTCCCGTTAGTTCGACCGGATTAAGGTTGGTGAGGGATGCGTTAAAACGACCGGTTTAAGGTTGGTGTGGGATGCGTTAAAACGACCGGATGAAGGTTGGTGAGGGATGCGTTAAAACGACCGGATTAAGGTTGGTGAGAAATGCGTTAAAACGACCAGATTAAGGTTGGTGAGGAATGCGTTAAAATGACCGGATTAAGGTTGGTGAGGGATGCGTTAAAATGACCGGATTAAGGTTGGTGAGGGATGTGTTAAAACGACCGGATTAAGGTTGGTGAGGGATGCTTTAAAATGTCCGGATTAAGGTTGGTGAGGGATGTGTTAAAACGACCGGATTAAGGTTGGTGAGGGATGTGTTAAAATGACCGGATTAAGGTTGGTGAGGGATGTGTTAAAACGACCGGATTAAGGTTGGTGAGGGATGCTTTAAAATGTCCGGATTAAGGTTGGTGAGGGATGTGTTAAAACGACCGGATTAAGGTTGGTGAGGGATGTGTTAAAACGACTGAATTAAGGTTGGTGAGGGATGCTTTAAAACAACCTGATTAAAGTTGGTGAGGGACGCGTTGCTCCCGTGCTTGTGGTTATGTTTAGGTTAGAGTTAGAGATAGTGTTAGTAATGTTACCTCATGGTTCCTCACTGTATTGCTGTATTCACTGCTATTATTTTCATGTTGTTTTATGCCTTTATTGCTTTTGCTCTGTAAAGGACTTTGAGCTGCATGAACACCAACAAACAAACAACTATATCTAGACTTTCTCACCCTTCTTTGAAGTGGTCAGGTACATCCATGGACCAGTCACTTTTCATGGACTCATAGCAGCTAGATGCAGGAGAACTGCAAGTAGCTGATCTGCTCCCAAACTGAAAACTGAAACCAAACAGATTCACGCTGGAAACCAGAGCATCAACAGCAACATAAAACATAATGAATACATTATTACTTGCGCAAGCAGAGCGCGCAAGTCATGTTTTCGCCCGGTCTCTTCCGCTGTGACAGCTGTCCCGCCATTCGATGTTTATGCAGAAAAACATCAAATCTGTGCCCGTTTTGCTGGGACCAAATGACCACAAATGACCATATTTCTTACGTCATCATTTAGAGCTAGTCATACGTATACTATATACATAATCAGTCAAAATAAAATAGCAAATTGTGCCTGATCTGCTGGGACCAGAGTACGTGGTGTGTATATGTATGACTAGCTCTTAATGATGACGTAAGAAATATGGTCATTTGTGGTCATTTGGTCCCAGCAATCGAGGCACAGATTTGCTGTTTTCTTGCATAAACATCAAATGGCGGGACAGCTGTCACGGTTTTTGGCGCAAAGTAACCACAGTATACCGCTAATCAACTTACAACTACACACTTTATACAGTATAGAGTATAGAGTATATATGTATACGTATATAGTATATGCCTATATACTATATATATACTATATATATTTCTTATGTCATCATTTAGAGCTAGTCATACTTATACTATATACATAGTCAGTAAAAATAAAATAGCAAATTGTGCCTGATCTGCTGGGACCAGAGTACGTGGTGTGTATATGTATGACTAGCTCTTAATGATGACGTAAGAAATATGGTAATTTGTGGTCGTTTGGTCCCAGCAAACCAGGCACAGATTTGCTGTTTTCTTGCATAAACATCAAATGGCGGGACAGCTGTCACGGTTTTTGGCGCAAAGTAACCACAGTATACTGCTAATCAACTTACAACTACACACTCTATATAGTATATATGTATACGTATATCACTCATTCTTGAGATGAGGGACAAAAGTGGAAAAAACATGTCCCACACATAAGAGCCTTATTTATGTTAAAAATAAATTAATTCATAAAAATAAAAGCACTTGCTAAAGTTAAATGTAATACAGTTGTGTATTATTATGCCATTAATTTCATTATAATTGTTTTCATATGCCATCTGAATTAGTTAAAAGCAGGCACTGTACCCAAAAACGCCTGTATTTAGCCTGTCCCCAGCAAGTGGTCACAATTTCAAACTGCTAAAAAAGTGTCTAATACTGTCACAATCACATAAATATACATACTAAATTAAAGTAGATTGTCAACAACATAGCAAACAATATACACAGTTATAAAGGTAGCTCCCTCAGAGGAGGGAGTTATGGCCAAATATCATTCACAATGCGACAATATCATTATGCTTACAATATTAAGAATTCTGTTTTAAGTTAATAGTAGTGGTAAAATGTAAACTATATTTTTGGGGTAGTTAATCATTCAGTCTATCCACTATTGAGAGTATGTTCTCTCTTTAATTACAGCAGCAGTATTTATTTTAGAAGCTTAAGTCCTTGTATCAGTAAGTCTTGAATAGATTAGTAAAGATAATGAGATATACAGAAGGGGGCTGTAATGCAACTATTAAGGATGCAAACTGCCTTAATACCCCATGAAGAAGAAGGATCAGTAAATCTGTGTTCTACAGAATGGGTCTAGAGACAAAAAGCCAGACTGTCTATTAAGCCAGGCTTGCTGATCCCGGCTCGCCAAATCAGCCAATTCTGAGCCTCGCTTGGCTTTAGTGGAACGGAATAAACCAGGCTGTAAAGATCAGGATTTAAAAAGCCTGGCTTTGGCCTAAATCCTGGATTAGTTCATCCAAGTTTCGTGAAACAGGCCCCTGGTCTGACAAGCATTCAATTGTTTGATATTTTAAACAAACAATGTTGATATCAATGAGGTCACAGCTTTTACATGTCAACTCCGTCAGGACATTATTATGATCTTTGTTAAGAATTCCAAAATAATGTTTATTATTTTAGTTTAGGGTTAGGTTTAGCTAACAAATGAAGCAAAAACAAAATGGCTACATTGTACTACAGATTAAGATGAAAACAAATGACATTTTGTCAACTCCGTCAGACGTCAACTCCGTCAGGTTTTGTGTCTGACGGAGTTGACATGTATCTGACGGAGTTGACAAAAGTGTTCCTAAAACAATAAAATTATAGTTTTTGAATAATGGGACGTATTCTAATTTGGCACACAGTTAGAGCATGCCTTAAGGAACATTTTTGGCTATAGGGCCATCACAGATTTGTCTCGTGGTGACCATGGCAGCCATTTTCCAAAATTGCCGCCACCTGCTGTTATTTTACAATAACTCAAGTTCTACACCATCTAGGATCTTGATTCTGGTGACTAATCATACATTTTCAAGGATGTGGGATACATTGGTACTATTTAGATTTGTCCTGTGACCATGGCAGCCATTGTTTTTCAAAATGGCCGCCACCTGCTGTTATTTTACAATAACTCAAGTTTTAGACCACCTAGGATCTTGATTCTGGCGACTAATAATACATTTTAAAAGATGAGGAATACAGTGGTACTATTTAGATTTGTCCTGTGACCATGGCAGCGATTGTTTTTCAAAATGACCACCAACCTGCTGTTATTTTACCAATAACTCAAGTTTTAGACCACCAAGAATCTTGATTCTGGTGACTAATCATTACATTTTCAAGGATGAACTTTCTCTGGGAGGCGTCAGGGCTTATTTCAGGTGCAGGTTGAGTTGCTACTGACAGGACATTAAAAGGAGGTGGGCTTTCTGGCCTTTGACTTGTCCCTTTCAGGTACAGACCATAGACTGTAAAAAATATGGACAAAGCGTTCGCCGGGTCTAACATGGACGTAAAATGAAGCCTGTTATTCCTGCACTGTAAGTCGCCATCTTTCTAGATCCGTTTGGTACCAGCTGGCCATTGGCTGGCTCCGTTTTGGACCAGCTGGCCATTGGCTGCCCAGACAACGAGGCGGGACTTCCCCCCTTCTTCTCCGTTGGTTTTTATTTTGACTCGAGTGGGAGGGGAATCCCGATCATAGACTGTAACGGTAGCCACGCCCCTCAGAACATACGCGATGTTTTTTTTTCTTTATGGTCATTTTTTTAAATTAATGGGACCATAATCTTCCAAAAAGAATATTATGACATTAGAAATGAGACTTTAAACTAGTGACTGGAAGAAGAAAGTATTCATGACCATGTTTATTAAGGTAATACAGTCTAGGTGAAGTTGGGCCAAAATACATGGGCCTCTATGGAGCTATGGGGCTTTTTGGGTCCAGTCCAGCGCCACAACAGGCCATTATTATGAACTACCGATTTCAAATGAGGCTTCACGAAATATCTGGCTGACTGCCCCCCTGGTACAGACGCACAGTTTGACTTCACTGGCCACTGCAGTGTGGCGTTGTATCTTGGTGGCCTCCTGCCAGTGTTTCTCCATCCTTCTCATGACCTCTGTGTTCTGGGGCTCTGTTATAGTCAACTTACATTGTCTTGGCTGGAGATTGCTTTCCTGCAGGGTCCAGCCCAGTCTTGTGCAGATGGCTGCTGGCCCACCTGGAGGCCCCAACCTCACTTGTTCGGTTGGTGTGATTAGGTGGGGTGGTCTTCCCCAATCAGGATGAAGGGTTTGACCCTTTCAAACGGCAGTCTGGCCAAGTGTCTGTATTTAGTTGTGAGGCTAGATACAGGATACGATTGCTCACCCAGCCCCAGGTGACTTGAGGTGAAGGCTCCTTTGATTTGGTAACATTGCTTTGGTTGACATGCTGGGGACACAGAATGACACTGATGCCTTCAGTGTCTGCACATCCTGCCTGATAGTCCTGAAGGCAGATCTTCTGTCTTCAGTCTTTCGCTCACTGTTCACTGCTCACTGTTCACCTCAAGCAGGTCTTCAAGGTGTTTGCCTTTGCACAGGCTATATGGCTAGGACTCGTGCTTCAACCACTCAGAGAACTCCAACATGGTGTTGGTTGCTCCTGGGCCGCAGAGCATTGTGCAGCAGAATTCAGCTCTCATCTCTGGTGGCAGCTTGTTGAGGAGTCGTGCAACATGTGAGCCGCATCTAAGTTCTGTGTCTCCCTCTGGGCCTAGGGTAGACACTTGCTATTTTCCGTAACACTAATTGGTGGGGCTGTCCAAACTTGTTGTTTAGGTGTCAATCGGGTCTCTGTTGGTGAAGTCGGGTCTAGGTGGTCTAGAAGATGAGTTAGTCAGGGGATATTAATACAATCTGGTAATAAATTCCTTATCAAGAATTTTCTTCACCAATGTGTTTGGAAGGGTGTCTACTAACATATCCCACATTGCTTTATATTCAACCACCCTAGGGGAACTTTTGACAGCTGCTGAAAGTTGGGGTACCATCAACAACCTATATAAGGCAAAATGTTCATTATGCTTTAAGTAGCATGTGACATGTCAAACTAGGGAGTTTTCATGATTCTGAATGCATTCCAAGCATTAGCTATGCACGAAGAACACTCCTTGGGCTGAAAATGGCGATAGCCGTCATCACAAAATGAGGTCAGCACATTTGGGCAAGTGGATATATGGCCGAATTTAGCCCAAGGGGTTTGACCCCTAGTTTGGCCATAGACTCCCTAGTTTGGCCATAGCCACTTGGTATGGTACCCAACTTTCAGCAGCTGTCAAAAATGCCCCTAGGGTGGTTCAATAGAAACCAATGTGGGATATGTTAGTAGACACATTTACAAACACATTGGTGAAAGAATTCTTGGTAAGAATTGTATTCACCGATTTGACATTATTCTGATAATATTCCCTGACTAAATTGGTAAAATAATAGCAGGTCCACCATTTTTGAAAATGGCTGCCATTGTCACAGGATAAATCTAAATAGTACAACTGTATTCCTCCTCCTTAAAAATGTAGGATTAGACACCAGAATCAAGATCCTAGGTGGTGTAGAACTTGAGTTATTGGGAAATAACAGAAATTTGGCGGCCATTTTGAAAAATGTCTACCATGGTCACAGGACAAATCTAAATAGTACCAATGTATCCCACATCCTTGAAAATGTATGATTAGTCACCATAATCAAGATCCTAGGTGGTGTAGAACTTGAGTTATTGTAAAAAAGAAAAAAAATGGTGGCGGCCATTTTGAAAATGGCTGCCATGGTCACAGGGCCAATATAAATAGTACCACTGTATTCCTCATCCTTGACAATGTGGGATTAGTCACCAGAATCAAGATCCTAGGTGGTCTAGAACCTAAATCAGTTAAACTTGTCAACTCCGTCAGATGTTCGTCAACTCCGTCAGACGTTCGTCCCGTGATGTTTTTGTTAATTTCCAAACAAATAGAAAATTCGATGTTAAATATTTTGTGCTTATGTATTGAAACACCAACTGAAATGATACGTAATGATGATTTTTTTTTTTTTTACATGGTTTTCATGTTATAATATTGAAAATAAAGGTTGAAATGACGGATTTGAGAAATTGGATATTTCATAATAGTGTGATATTGGAACAAAACAATATTAAAAGAATTGTATTACTTAACTTGATTACTGAAAGCCATTATAAGATAACTGAGGACTTTATATTATTGTTGAAATTATCAAATTCAATTAAAATGGATTTTAGTGTGTCTGACGGAGTTGACATGAATCAGGTATTAAGTGCATAAATGTCCCATTTTAGAAAGAAATGTTATGGGAAAAACCTGTTCCTTCTCAAGATTGGTAGTTGAGACCTGTGTCTACAAATACATCTATTTGATTTGAATGTATCTTAAAAAAAAAAAAAAATCTAGTTTGAAAAAAGTTTTGTCCCTTATCTCAAGAATGGGTGATATAGTATATGCCTATATACTATATATAGTATATGCCTATATACTATATATAGTATATGCCTGCTTTGCTGGGACCAAACGACCACAAATGACCATATCTCTTACGTCATCATTTAGAGCTAGTCTTACGTATACTATATACATAATCAGTAAAAATAAAATAGCAAGTTGTGCCTGATCTGCTGGGACCAGAGTACGTTTTATCTATTCATTTATGGCCTACTAGTGTGCAACAAGCAAGTATGCACTCGACAGAGTGCAGTTCTAGTTATTATTACTACCATTACATGCGTACATAAGGTACATTGTACATATGCTAATATATATTTTTGTAATGGCTTGTTCATAAACGTTATACACATTGAGACAGACTGAGGTTAGAGCTGTTCTTGTGCTCTGTTGTGTTTGTGCCTGTCACAGTGTGTGTGTGAGAGAGACAGAGAGAGAGAGAGAGAGAGAGAGAGAGAGAGAGAGAGAGCGTTTGGAGGTTAACATGCAGACACTTAAAGGCTGCTGTAGCCTATCGGATTAAACAACTGTTCCGTCACTTCCGTTTTTAATAAACACATGTTTACGACATGAAGTTAAATTTTTATTATCTTTATAGGGTAAACATGATGGGTGCGGCCAGAAATTCTTAAAGGAAGGCACAACTGTTGCACGTCAATAAGGGCTCGACGCGTCGACTCGCAAAATTACTACTGAGTCGTTCACAGTCGTTCTGGGAAATATCCCAGAGGATATCAAGTATTATTATCATATACATATTGCGCTCATTGAGACCAACCTGTCATTGTTGATGTAAGCGTCACCAGCTTCCATGTCTTCCAGCACGAAGGGCCGCTCACACTATAGAGCACGATAACTATATAACCTCAAAGAACCCTCACAGAACAATAACCTCAAAACCAAAGCGGTTTGACCCAAAACAGGGCGATAGCTCTGTTAAGGGGTGAGGCCCAGTGGTGTCTCTATCCCTGTTCCCCTCTTCCTGTTGTTCTTGTTTTAACGGTCCAAACTATGTACAGTATATATGCTGTTGTTTAATTTTAAATTGTTTACTTAGTGTTGGTGGTTTTGAGCGCACACAGTTGTGGTTTTAGTTTCCTTGCTCGGTGTGTGAACGGCCCTTCAGTCTTGTCCTTGAATCCTTCGCCCAGTGAGGAATATGACCTTCAGTTTGCACACACACACACACACACACACACACACACACACACACTGAGCTATGCCATGATTTAAATGAGGGGGGAGGGGGAAATATTTCATAAAAGTCAACCTGCAGGCTAATCAGTTTGATTGAAAGTTGCCATTCTGAATGCATCAGTCTGGCATCTAGACGCCAATAATAAGAACATGCTAGTTTTTACCCGATAAGAGTCCTGGTATAGCAGGCTATATACTTATACATTTATTTAATCAAATCTTGAAATATTTCATTATTTGATGATACTGGTGTTGATTAGCAACAATGCAACGGAAAAGAGATCCAAGGGCATGTCGCCATTTTTGTTCCAATGCATTTCCTGAGTCTGGTGTTTTAAAAGCAATTGATGCTTTTCAAACATCATGAATGTTGAATTGCTGTAGTCAAAACGCTTCAGATATTAACTCACGAAACTCGTAGATATAGAATAGCATAGCAATGTTCTGACTTTGCCTTCATGTGTGGCACAAGCATTGTCTTATATGATCCGAAATGTATTCTACTGCGTCATCTTTTCAAAATGGAGCTGCGTGTCTTAAAGGTTTTGCGTTCATGAGAAGCATTTAGCTGGAGTTTGGCTGCACGAGTCAATCATGAGACACTGCCATAAAATAAGTTACGCTAGAGTAGCACTTATTGTAAGAAGGAAACAAATACACTAGAATAGCACTTAGACCTACTATTGTCTATTTATTTACACACATTACTCACCTGCCAAGACCAGGAAAAGGGTAAAAGGAAAAAGACTTCCTGGCAACAGCTGTATTTAAGCAGCAGTGTTGCCAGATCTTTCTGAAGAAACAAGCAACCAGGTGTATGAAAACAAGATCGAGCCATGATGCGCACGCACGCAGGCACGCACGCAGGCAGGCACGCATGCACACATTGAAAATAGCAGATGTACAAAATCTCTAACTGTTTATCTGTTATGATGATTTTTCTTTATTTTACAGTACTGCATTTTTTGTATACATGTCATTATGTTGTGATTAATTGAAAATGAAGGACCCCAATGGAAACAAGCCTATAGTGCTTTAATAATAATATTAATAATATTAAAGGTATATTCAGTGATTTCACTTAATTCAAATATCACTTATTTTTTTGTTTTGTTGTGATAATCCGCCCTACTATAGAGTGTGCTGACCATATAAGGAGTTCCTCCCTGTCCCCAGTTAACCCCTGGGGGTCAAAAAACCTTAGGTTTCGTTTTTGACTCTCTATCCTGATTGGACGAAAGGCTGGGTCCCACAGCCAAAAACGAAACCTAAGGTTTTTTGAGTGAAATCACTGAATATACCTTTAATAATAATAATAATAATAATAATAATAATAATAATAATAATACACTTTACGGAAAAACATGCCCAAACTCAAAGTCGCTTATAATAAGCAAACATGGCAACCTTGTTTTTGCAGCCCATGGCCCCACACCCCCTTGAAAACTAGGGGGATTCCGTTCTAAGCACTAAAGCAGGAAGGCCTGCCTACAAGCTCAACTGTCAGGATTTAGAAGCTATTTGTAGAATCGTCCTCAGGTCTAAATGGGTCTTAATACTGAGAGTGCTGATTTTATTCTCTTCCTAATCCTATACATAATTTTGACAACCAGCGTCGTTTGTATGTCAATAGTCATATAGAGTATAGTTCTAAACCTTCTGGGTGAAATGATTAAGAAATATGATAGTCTGTAATCTGTATTTGGTTCAGTTTATTCTGTTTTTAGAAATATAAATGACATAGGCCACTATTTTTGCAAGCTGACAAATCATAGATCCACCAGTTTTAGAGATATATCTTATAGAGTAATGTCTTGCAGAGTTGAGAAAACAGGCCTGAATCACTTCTGACAGTTATTTCAGACATGCTCTAGTATGTGAAGAGTCTGCTTGTGCTATTAACAAATTTTTGGATTTAAAAAATGACACCCGTCCGTCATCAACAGCAACCCATCATAGTACATCATCCATTCATTGTCATTGAATTTAATATTTGTGTAGGACAAAAATAGCAGTAAATTCTCCATTCATTGTCAATGTAAATCTTTGAGTATAGGACATAATTTGTTCTACACAAAGATTGAATTCACATTGACAATGAATGGAGAGCATGCCAGTTGTGGTGGTGCTGGTTTTGGTATTTATGATCTATTACTATTTTCGAACAAGGGTGTTGTTTAAAATTAGTAGTCACTAGTGTAGTGACATGTAGTCACTACTATTCACTAGTTACATTAGTATGCCCTTGTGGCCTCACTATTCTCCCATACATTCATCCATTGCTTTATTTCCGTCATTTGCCTTTTTACCTCAAAGTTAATGTTGCAATCAATGAAAACAAACACATGTTTAGTTCATACAGCCTTTAACAGCTACTACGGCTCTCTGCTGCACGTTTCCTGCCTGGTCTTTGCAACCTGCCTATAGATACGAGCCCCTTGTTTCCTGTCTTCAGCATCTTTCTCACTGCTGCTACAGTATCACTTTCCCTTTCTCTCCCTCACTGACAACTAAGCACAAGCTCTTTAAATCTTTTAAAAACCACTGTAGGCTTAATTCCTAGTGAGGCCTATACTTTGAATAGTCCCGACTCATACAAATTGATCTACAAGCTCACAACGTGTAGATGTAGATCGGCTAGTAGAACTATTTTAAAATGATTTTCAAAATAGTAAAAACAATGGCAAATAAGTTTAGGGATAATGGTGGTGCAAGATGGAGCCCATGGGCTATTAACTTGTAAACTGAGAATATTGATCTAATATTCAAACATGTATTCAACAAAACGAACTTACAGTTAGTTGATTTAAAATCTGTGTATGCTCGTGCTCCGGACAAGTGACTTTTGTGCCAGGACAAGTGAAAGTGAAATGTACTTGTCCGAAGGACAAGTGCCTCAAAAGGTAAATGTCAAGCCCTGATACTTATATAAATGTTTTCTTTCTCAAATGCTGAGATGAGAATAAATTAACCCTGTATACTACTGTTATTATCCTGCTGTCAGCTTCTTCAACAATATCGTTTTTAAACCAAACGACTGTAGCCTATAGTCTGTAGCCTATACCTTATCTTCCACAGATTAGATGGTGGTAACTGGATAAGTAACATTGTGAACTGGAAAGCTGCGCGTCCATACGTTCCTGCCTCTGATCTGCTGATCTGAAACATTTCACCACCACCAACCGGAGGGGGTCCCAAGAGGGGCTACAACAACAACATCATAACTGTCTGTATTCTAATGCTGGAACATTTTACCTGTAGGTCACGTCGTTGGTCTGAGGGTGGCGCTCTCCTCAGATACGTCTTTAACCCATGAAGACATTGAGAATATTGTGTTGCAAAAGGTATTTAACCAACCGCTAAATACCTGTGTGATACACACACGTGTGTCGGTGTGTGTGTGTGTGTGTGTGTGTGTGTGTGTGTGTGTGTGTGTGTGTGTGTGTGTGTTTGTATCAAAATATATAAAGTAGCCTATAACCAAAGTTTTCAAATAGGCTAATTCAAGTGAAAGTATAAAACTTGCCTCTGAGATGTAGTGGAGGTATAGGAGGTTTAGGTGTAGAAATGTCCTGAAATACTCAGTAAATAAAGTGTGTGTGGAGGGACACCGAGCTATGCCAGCTAGGTGGAGGCACACAGGTGAATACAATTATCATGATTCATGATTATTCATAGGGGCTTGCTGTGTTTTAGTTATATCTCGGACGTGCTCTAGGAGTGTGAAAAATGTATTAAAACCTATTTTTATTTATTTGTATTACTTCCAGCTTAAAGAAGAACTGGTCAAACTGGGGCTGCCGGCAGACATTGTAGCCTACTGAAGCTGCGAAATGTTCAAGACAAGGATTAAAGTACAGCTACAGCACCCCCTGCTGCTCACCTCTATTTGGTCTCTCTCTTAATTTAAATTTAAATTTAAAAGTTGTTTCTCACTAGATAAACAATGTTATTTTTGTATTATTTTATTAAGGTCAATAGCTTCTGGTGGTGGTTGCCCCACTATCATTTCTTCCTGCCCACCCATAGTGTGGCCCTAAGGCTAAAACAGCCCCCTGTTAATAATCCTAAAGCGGGGCCTCCATTGGTCAGTTTTTGTTTAATGCCTGTGAGTCATACTTCCTGACAAATGCAGAGACTGAACACAATCATCTTTAGTATAAGGGGATACCAAGATATTCTTTGTTACTGGAAAAATATTCGTAGGCTATGTCTATTCCTTATAATCAAGTCAAGAGCTTGATATGTCTTTATCAATCATAATAAAGCCTGTTATTGTCACAGTGTCAGTACTCATTAGTAGTCTTAAAAAGTTTCATCTCTAAATCTTGAATCACTCCATGATTCGTGAAAGTACTAACTCACGGTTTAGTACTAACGGTTTAGTACTAACTCACAGTTTAGTCCTACTTGCTGCAATTGTATGCTACAGTAAAGAACTCTCTGCCACTTCCTTTTAGCCTCATGAGGAGCTACAGTACTTGTGATTAGGGGGCTTGAGTGCTATTTTAACAGGGCAGGCGTGGCCATTTTACTCAAACCTGTGGTGAAATCAGTGCTCCAGTAATGGAGCTCCATCTGTTTTCACCAGCAGAGAAGAGATGTTGGGCTCTGGGGGAAGATTAAAAAAAGAGTTATAGTTTTTTTTCTCACTCTGTAGTTTTTTTACATGCATGTTTGTGGTTTAGAGGCAGTAGCACTGAGCTGGAGGTAGCAGAGACTAAAATATTGAGGTTCTGTCTGGGAGTAACGGATGGATAGGATCAGGAACGAGTAGCTCTGGTCCATAGCCTTCTACTGCTTCAGTATAAGGCTATGGGACTAAAAGTATTTTTTTTCTGTGGAAACAAAATCCTTTTGGCCAAAAAGTACCGTTTATACGTGTGGTGGGGGGCTCAGAGTGCGTCCACTAAGGAAAGTAACCGAAAGTAAACCGAAAGTCCCATATAGCCTTATACTGAAGCAGTAGAAGGCTATGGACCAGAGCTAAGGAACGAGTACATCTAGACTAGAGACAGCACGTGTTAGATGTTTTGAAGAGTCCATACTGAGATGGTTTAGACATATACAGAGGAGGGATAGTGAGTATCTTGGTACTAAAAGAATGCTGAGTTTGGAACTGCCAGGCAGGAATTCAGGAGGCCTAGAGGAAGACCAAAGAGAAGATTTATGGATGTAAGAGGAAAGAGGACATGAAGGTAGTTGGTGTGAAAGAAGAGGAGGCAGAGGACAGGGTGAGATGGAGGCAAAATATTTGCTTTGGTGACCCCTGAAGGGAAAAGCTGGAAGGAAAGGAAGAAGAAATACACAATAGCACATGCATTAAATGTATCTATAAATATACTCTCTAAAATAGAGATGTATTCCACAGTCAAACACATTTAATAGAATACTGCCCTTTGGTGGTGTGGGAACAATGGTATGTCTTGTGGAACAAGAATACATTATGTATTATAGCATGTCTGCACAACACTTATATTTTGCCAATTTCCAAGTGACACTTGTTGAAAGGATGTTAGCACATGAATGATGAATGAACCATTGTAAGTGCTTTGAGTAGGCACGTAGTGCATGCAAAAGCTCTATAAAAATGCATATAATTATAAAACAAAATGCAATTCATTATAAAGTGTAATTCATCTCAACAATTAAGCTTCTGAGATTAATTGCGGCGTATAGAACGGTAAGTTTATCCCAGTAACAACATCTCCCCATGGTTTCCTCCTAGTAAACCAACCATCACCATTAGAGTTTAACTAGCAGCTTCATGACGTGTCTTGTGTGTGTTCTGTCAGGTGGGTGACTGTAGTGTAGTCTGTGACCGAGTGCCAGGTCTAGTTCTGTTCCGTGGCCAGTAGGTGGTGCTGCTTCTCTCCTGTGGAAGGTCCGACAGCTCAGCTTCAACTAAGAGATACAGAGGGAAGAGGATGAGGAGTTTAATGGAGATATGGAGGCTGTGCGGTTACCGTTTGTGAAAGCGTCATCATGACACATAAAGTCCAATTAAGTGTTAATTAATTTGAGTCATATTAAAGTGTTTATTGTGGTGCTTTCTTGTGTTCTAAATCCTCAACCAGATCAGTGGATTTGTGGTTAGGGTGTCCACCCTGAAACTGGGAGGTCGGGGGTTCGATCCCCAAAGCCAAAGCCAAAGTCATACCAGTCATACAGTCATAACAAAGACAATAAGTATAAATGGGACCCAATGCCTCCCTGCTTGGCACTCAGCATCAATGGGTTGGATTGGGGGTCAAATCAACTAG
Source organism: Protomyctophum parallelum (assembly GCF_964188405.1). Taxonomy (NCBI): domain Eukaryota; kingdom Metazoa; phylum Chordata; class Actinopteri; order Myctophiformes; family Myctophidae; genus Protomyctophum; species Protomyctophum parallelum. Next base: position 35,464,575 of record NC_139710.1, read on the forward strand.
AGATGGGTCAAATGCGCTCCAAGAGATGGGTCAAATGTGGAGAACAAATCTCACTGCATTAACGTGTGTGGCCAATCGTACGACATTGAACTTTCTTGTGCTCTTTTCTGCAAACTAATCAATGAATCAATCAGAAGAGATAACATGTTAACAGCAAATGCAGAGGGATGTGGTTTAAAAGTGACTTAATGACATAATTTTGCATGGTTGGTGCTTTATTATGAGGCCCAGATGTGACACACTGTGATCGAGCTTGTGGCTATGTTATTTTCGCCACGACAGGAAACGAACGCTAGAAGATTGTTTGCACTTGTGGCTCTAAGTGAAGTGCCTAGTAGGCTACTGTAACTGTGGAACAAATATTACGTCAAGTTTAAATGTTACGGTATACGTTATTACTATACCCAAAGCTTCTCTGAATACATAAACGTATTAAAGTGTACAGGCTTTTACATCCCCAGTGGGATGTAAAAGCCTGTACAGTAATCTACACTTGTATCTTGCGAACACATTGACAGCAGACATGCATAATTATGTGATCATGACTGGGTCTCACCCTCTCTGAGTTTCCGTGTGAGGTAGACAGTCAGCTGTACCAGCAGGAGGCAGACGGACAGAAACAGCGGCAGGACTAACAGACAGACAGGTAGGGAGCTGTCTGTCTGACTGTCTATCTGTCTGTAGAGCAGAGCCAGGTCAGCCCAGGGTCCACTCAGCACCTGCATGCTGCCCCTAGATGGAGCACAATTCAATTCAATTTAAAAATTTCAAAGGAGCTTCGTTGGCATGAGAAAACATACGTTTACATTGCCAAAGCAAGTGTCACAATACACACAGAGACATCATATGTTATGATACAGTATGAAGTTGCACAATATTGTCCCTCTTGCAAATTGTGGTTGGGGAGATATAATATTTCTGGTCTAATTAAAGGAGTTTACATTAGTTATACATTATGCTTATGCTATACGTCATCACAGTATACATTGATGATACGTTGCTCATATGTTCAGTTCAAATTAGTGTTTTTTATGAAATGTTACAATTGTTAATTTCCAGTGGCATTTCCGTAACTCTCTGTGCCATGTCTGCCCTTCCATCTCATGAATGTGTGATGCTTCGGTCACTATAGTCCCTCTTTTTGTTGTTGTTGGAACTGCTGTTTAAATGTTATGGTGACATTTACGAGTTGAGGTTAGTTTAGGTCAAGCATTGTGTTAGACATAATACACACTGCTAACCTGTGATGTTTTTGGCAGCAAATTTCAATTTTAGTTTCAGTCATAGTCTCTTGAATAGTTTTCACTTAGTTTTAGTCACATTTTAGTCACCTGGAATGTTCTAGTGTTTAGTCTAGTTTTAGTCGAATAAATGTCATACGATTTTAGTCGACTAAACCTACAGTTGATTTAGTCGACTAAAATGTGTTTTGACAGGCCTTGATGTCGTTGTAATGACATATTTTACACTTTGGTTGTATGCCGAAAATAGCAGATATACAATCTCACAACGACTGATTTGTATATCTGCTATTTTCAGCATGCAACCCAGCATAAAACTGGATCTCTTGTCCACTAGTCCCTTACTAACATTTTAGTTTAGTTTTTATTTGTTGACGAAATTGTCAGTATATTTAGTCTTAGTTTTAGTCATCATAGATTCATTTTTAGTCAGTGAAAAAAGGTAGTTGATGAAATATTTTAGTCTTATTTTTAGTCGACGAAAACAACACTGCTGCTAACCTGTTTGCGGTACTTTTATTCAGGATGAGAACATCTGGGCTAGGGGTGGGCAAATATATAGAGAGACACTAGTATTTCCACACTCACTCCAGAGGGCCACATTGCATACTTTCAGGCAGAAAACTTTTATCTTTTTTACATTTTTCATAAATTAATGCCCTACTTTGTCATTCTATGTCACAGAAAAGAAAAGTAGCAAAAACAGCCAATCTACAAGATGAAAGTGTGACGCGTTTTGAGCTTGCTATCTTTGAGGGGCGCTATAGCCCCTCCTATACACAGGTTTAATGTTTATCTTTAGTTTTCTTCATTTACGTCATATTATCTCTTTATTGTTAATGGAGTTTAATGTTTGTGTTTGCACCGTTTGTTTTACATCACCATTACATCACCTAATCAACATGAGATAGAATATATTAGCGCCCCTCACTTCACACGGGTGTGCTTTATTTTACTGGAATCTTGAATAATATTTTGCTATTTTTACATTGGAATCCTGAAAAGTATCATTTGTATTTAATTGCATTGCAAATGCATTTTGTTTTACTCATGTTAACTTCATGAACTTAAATACAAATACATTGGACATAAAAAAGACAATAAACTTGTAATACTACTCATTAAGCTAATATAGACTGAAGTTAAAGCGGGTCATTTGTGCATGTTTGGAATTGTAACAGCTGAATTCAATGATATATCATTATAACGATATTAACCTGCGGGCCACATTAAGTGAAGGTGGCCGGGGGCTCTGGGCTATAATTATGAGAATTTACAAACACTTGTTACATGAATTTACAAACACTTGTTACATGAACCAGACTAAAGCAAAAGTATTTACATATTATACTCACTGTTTTGAAGTGTGCAGAATCACAAGTGAAGTCAAATGTAGATGAATGTAGTGTAGAATCCTTGCAAACGGTCCTTAGTACAACTACAAGTCAAGTAGCATATATAATATATAATAATATAATATATACTCTCTCTATTATCCAGACTTTGAATGCAGCTGAATTGAAACACTATGGAGAGACCTCCAGTAGTATCACCAGTTTAATGCACATTGAGACATTAAAGACTATACCTTTGCATTTAAGAGAACTAGATTCCATCCATAGCATTCTAGTTGTGGAGCAGAAGGTATGGGAAATAATCCACAGATGATTATCGCATATAGAGCACTTCTAAATGTTCTGCCACTCACAAATGTCCATCTAGTTTGGCTGGGGAATGAGTTTATACTGCCCTTTGTCTCATGTCTCCAGCAGAAAAATAGGCTACGGTGAACTTTGATCTGTTCAAGTAGGCAAACCTTGTGATTACTTAGAGGATTAGCAATAGTCTCTCTCTCTCTCTGTGTGTGTGTGTGTGTGTGTGTGTGTGTGTGTGTGTGTGTGTGTGTGTGTGTGTGTGTGTGTGTGTGTGTGTGTGTGTGTGTGTGTGTGTGTGTGTGTGTGTGTGTGTGTGTGTGTGTGTGTGTGTGTGTGTGTGTGTGTGTGTGCGCGTGCGTGCGTCTCTCTCGCACACATTGTGTGTATGAACTTTACCCTTTGTAGGCTACTTTCTGTTCGAAAACACAGACACACTCACACATACACCACACTGGATTATGGCTTGAAAAGTCATACCGTGCATGATGTCCTCCCTTTTAATACCAGACAAAATGTATATATCTAGACACGGTAAGACACCGCCATGCTTAATTTTATGGGCAATGGTTTGATTGAAGTATTTATTAACAGTTTGCAGAAGGGGTACATTTCACAGGAAAAGCCTGTCAAAATCGGCAGGGGTGAGGTGGGTTCGGGGGAGTGAGGTCAAGTCGAAGCCTGACCAGTTTGTATTGGGAAGTCTGGAGCCTTGTTTTAAGGCAGGGGTTTTCAACTGATTATGAACCAGGGACCACCACCCTGACTAAGAATCAACCTGGGGACCACCACCCTGACTATAGAATCAACCTGGGGACCACCACCCTGACTATAGAATCAACCTGGGGACCACCACCCTGACTAAGAATCAACCTGGGGACCACCACCCTGACTATAGAATCAACCTGGGGACCACCACCCTGACTAAGAATCAACCTGGGGACCACCACCCTGACTAAGAATCAACCTGGGGACCACCACCCTGACTAAGAATCAACCTGGGGACCACCACCCTGACTAATAATCAACCTGGGGACCACCACCCTGACTAAGAATCAACCTGGGGACCACCACCCTGACTATAGAATCAACCTGGGGACCACCACCCTGACTAAGAATCAACCTGGGGACCACCACCCTGACTAAGAATCAACCTGGGGACCACCACCCTGACTAATAATCAACCTGGGGACCACCACCCTGACTATAGAATCAACCTGGGGACCAACACCCTGACTAAGAATCAACCTGGGGACCACCACCCTGACTAAGAATCAACCTGGGGACCACCACCCTGACTAAGAATCAACCTGGGGACCACCACCCTGACTAAGAATCAACCTGGGGACCACCACCCTGACTAAGAATCAACCTGGGGACCACCACCCTGACTAAGAATGGGACCACCACCCTGACTATAGAATCAACCTGGGGACCACCACCCTGACTAATAATCAACCTGGGGACCACCACCCTGACTAAGAATCAACCTGGGGACCACCACCTTGACTAAGAATCAACCTGGGGGCCACCACCCTGACTAAGAATCAACCTGGGGACCACCACCCTGACTATAGAATCAACCTGGGGACCACCACCCTGACTAATAATCAACCTGGGGACCACCACCCTGACTAAGAATCAACCTGGGGACCACCACCCTGACTAAGAATCAACCTGGGGACCACCACCCTGACTAAGAATCAACCTGGGGACCACCACCCTGACTAAGAATCAACCTGGGGACCACCACCCTGACTATAGAATCAACCTGGGGACCACCACCCTGACTAAGAATCAACCTGGGGACCACCACCCTGACTAATAATCAACCTGGGGACCACCACCCTGACTAAGAATCAACCTGGGGACCACCACCCTGACTAATAATCAACCTGGGGACCACCACCCTGACTAAGAATCAACCTGGGGACCACCACCCTGACTATAGAATCAACCTGGGGACCACCACCCTGACTAAGAATCAACCTGGGGACCACCACCCTGACTATAGAATCAACCTGGGGACCACCACCCTGACTAATAATCAACCTGGGGACCACCACCCTGACTAAGAATCAACCTGGGGACCACCACCCTGACTAAGAATCAACCTGGGAACCACCACCCTGACTAAGAATCAACCTGGGGACCACCACCCTGACTAAGAATCAACCTGGGGACCACCACCCTGACTATAGAATCAACCTGGGGACCACCACCCTGACTAAGAATCGACCTGGGGACCACCACCCTGACTAAGAATCAACCTGGGGACCACCACCCTGACTATAGAATCAACCTGGGGACCACCACCCTGACTAATAATCAACCTGGGGACCACCACCCTGACTAAGAATCAACCTGGGGACCACCACCCTGACTAAGAATCGATAGCAGACACATGTGATTGCATGATTATATTGACACATTTGACATTTCCTAATAGACTCAACCAGTCAATCCGGTTCACTTTCCCTTGAAATTCAAACTCCCTTTCTGTGGAAGTTCTTGACATCCGACTTCCCAGTAACTGACATTGATGTCATCATACATCACCAGGTCACTTAATGAACTAGTTAGTTTCCCAACTAGTGGTCTAGTTGGCTCCCACGGTGCGACAAATCTGCCGTCTGGAATTGCGTGATAGCTAAAATTACATTGGTGACTTTATCTCCATTTCATGTACCTTGGAACCAGTACAGGGGAATTGAGACCAAGGAAGCTGAACGCGGAAGTGTTGGCTGCATATAGCCCATTGCACATGTTTCTTTCCTTCCAGGGAGCAACATGGAGTCCACCGTACGTACGGTCTTCGCTTCTTAACCTTATTTAACCCATTTTCGGCGGGAACCCCTTTTGGTGTTTCAAGCATTCTGTTATACTTAAGCTATTGAAAAATAGCAGATCTACAAGCGCAACTTCCGCTCACTCGAGCCAACGGTCCGTTTCGGTCTCTATCCTTTTATTAATCTATGGCCCAGACTGGTTGTTTGACACACCATGCCCGCCCGCTTTAGGATCATTACCAGGGGGCTGTTGTACAGCATTTCCAGACCTGAGCAGACAGGCGCGGCCAAAGGAAGCTGACTCCCGGCGTCTTTTCCGGGTTTTTAGACAGCTGGTGGATGGAAAAGAAGCTCCACCCACGCGGCTGAATGCCGCGAGGGCCAGATTCCCAGAAACGCTTGCCCCAGTGGCAGTCAGCCGCGTGGGTGGAGCATAATTTCCATCCACCAGCTGTCTAAAAACCCGGAAAAGACGCCAGCAGACAGCAGAAAACGGCAGCACCTGTCTGGTAGGTCTGGCGACAGCTTTAGCCTGCCACACTAGGGGTGGGCAGGACGAAATTATAGTGGGGCAACCCCAATCAGAAGCTATTGCCCTTAAAAAAATAATACATTTTTTTTTAATCTAGTGAGAAACAACTTTTAAATTTAAATTTAAATTAAGAGAGAGACCAAATAGAGGTGAGCAGCAGGGGGTGCTGTAGCTGTAGTTGTTAATCCTTGTCTTGAACATTTGTCAGCTTTAGTACAACGTCTGCCGGCAGCCCCAGTTTGACCAGTTCTTCTTTAAGCTGGAATTAAAACAAATAAAGGGTTTTTTGATGTGGTAATACATTTTTCACACTCCTTGAGCATATCAGAGATATCATTAAAATACTTCAAATGTTTGTCAGCAAGCCCCTATGAATAATCATGATTTGCCGTCACCTGGCATAGCGCGGCACACACACACACACACACACACACACACACACACACACACACACACACACACACACACACACACACACACACACACACACACACACACACACACACACACACACACACACACACACACACACACACACACACACACACACACACAAATACCTGTGGCAACACAATATTCTCGATGTCTTCATGGGTTAAAGACATCTCTGAGGAGAGCGCCACCTTCAGACCAACGACAGTTATGATGTTGTTGATGATGTGGATAGACCAACCTTGGAGTCATTAGAATACAGACAGTTATGTTGTTGATGATGTGGATAGAAGAACCCTGGAGTCTAGAGCTACCAACTAGGTAATAAATCCCGATAATATCATGACAATATTATGATATAATATCATTAGTTGCTCCATTGTGCCGAAAGCAGACTATCATTTATCTCAGTGGACTTTGAAACGTGGTCTCGGAAATCCGCAAATTAATATAAACAAACCATATTCTACCAAAATGTAAAGACATTTCTGTAATGTCTGTAATAGACACCTCAGGCATGTAGCTACTGTCACATCATGACAATGGCAAAACAAGGCAATGTCGACATAAAAAGGTTGATACTCAAATCACCCTGAAGTAGTGGTTTATTTTGCAGTGTAGGCAGTGGGCACTATATTCCGTTGTTGTTCATATCTGTTGTACTTCTGTCTGTTAATAAAGTGCATGGAAGCTTGAGATCGGTGTGTGGACGTCCTTCCTTCTAAACTGTATGCATTTTTATTCAGTACACCTGTAGAATGTTTTGAGATGTGCGTGCTTAATGACCGAACAGCATGATGACATGATGATGACCGAACAACATGATGACCAAACAGCATGATCATTTAGTACCACTTTAAATGTACCATGTAGTACTACACAACATGATAGAGATGACTTCCATACTGGGTTTATTGAAAAAAAACTTGTTTTGCACAAAGCGGCCTCCTGGTGGCGCTATAACAGGCCGTTCTGGAAAGTTTGGGGCAGAGGTTCATCGTTGGCATCCAGGGAGTGTGTGCAAAATTTGGCATCGACCGGGTTAACGGTGGCCGAGATTAGCTGCTCACGGACACACACACACACACACACACACACACACGGACGGACGGACACACGGACGGACGGACGGAGTGCAAAACATACTCTCCCCCCATGCCTTCGGCCTGGTGGAGACAAAAAGGATAATTTCATCACACTTACGAGGCTCAGGGATGTCTGTTGTGAGTTCTGTTGTAGGCGGTGGGGTTGTTTTGGGTGGAGATGTCCCATTTGTACTCTGTTCTGTAGTAGGTGTTGTAGTTGGTGTCGTAGTTGGTGTTGTAGTTGGACCAGTAGTTGGTGTTGTAGTTGGAGCAGTAGTTGGACCAGCAGTTGGTGTAGTGGTTGGACCAGTAGTTGGACCAGCAGTTGGTGTTGTGGTTGGAACAGTAGGTGGTGTTGTAGTTGGACCAGTATTTGGACCAGTGGTTGGTGTTGTAGTCGAACTAGTAGTTGCACCAGTAGTTGGACCAGTAGTTGTACCAGTAGTTGGTGTTTTAGTTGAACCAGTAATTGGAACAGTAGGTGGACCAGTAGTTGGTGTTGTAGTTGGACCAGTAGTTGGACCAGTAGTTGGACCAGCAGTTGGTGTTGTAGCTGGACCAGCAGTTGGTGTTGTAGCTGGACCAGTAGTTGGACCAGCAGTTGGTGTTGTGGTTGGACCAGTAGTTGGTGTTGTGGTTGGACCAGTAGTTGGACCAGCAGTTGGTGTTGTGGTTGGAACAGTAGTTGGACCAGTAGTTGGTGTTGTAGTTAGACCTGTAGTTGGACCAGTAGTTGGACCAGTAGCTGGACCAGTAGCTGGACCAGCAGTTGGTGTTGTAGCTGGACCAGTAGTTGGACCAGCAGTTGGTGTTGTGGTTGGACCAGTAGTTGGACCAGCAGTTGGTGTTGTAGCTGGACCAGCAGTTGGTGTTGTAGCTGGACCAGTAGTTGGACCAGCAGTTGGTGTTGTAGCTGGACCAGTAGTTGGTGTTGTAGCTGGACCAGTAGTTGGACCAGTAGTTGGTGTTGTAGCTGGAGCAGTAGTTGGACCAGCAGTTGGTGTTGTGGTTGGACCAGTAGTTGGACCAGCAGTTGGTGTTGTGGTTGGAACAGTAGGTGGTGTTGTAGTTGGACCAGTATTTGGACCAGTGATTGGTGTTGTAGTTGGACCAGCAGTTGGTGTTGTAGTCGAACTAGTAGTTGCACCAGTAGTTGGACCAGTAGTTGTACCAGTAGTTGGTGTTTTAGTTGAACCAGTAATTGGAACAGTAGTTGGACCAGCAGTTGGTGTTGTGGTTGGACCAGTAGTTGGACCAGCAGTTGGTGTTGTGGTTGGAACAGTAGTTGGACCAGTAGTTAGTGTTGTAGTTGGACCAGTAGTTGGACCAGTAGTTGGACCAGTAGTTGGACCAGCAGTTGGTGTTGTAGCTGGACCAGCAGTTGGTGTTGTAGCTGGACCAGTAGTTGGACCAGCAGTTGGTGTTGTGGTTGGACCAGTAGTTGGACCAGCAGTTGGTGTTGTAGCTTTACCAGTAGTTGGACCAGCAGTTGGTGTTGTAGCTGGACCAGTAGTTGGACCAGTAGTTGGTGTTGTAGCTGGACCAGTAGTTGGACCAGTAGTTGGTGTTGTAGCTGGAGCAGTAGTTGGACCAGCAGTTGGTGTTGTGGTTGGACCAGTAGTTGGACCAGCAGTTGGTGTTGTGGTTGGAACAGTAGTTGAACTAGTAGTTGGTGTTTTAGTTGAACCAGTAATTGGAACAGTAGGTGGACCAGTAGTTGGTGTTGTAGTTGGACCAGTAGTTGGACCAGCAGTTGGTGTTGTAGCTGGACCAGCAGTTGGTGTTGTAGCTGGACCAGTAGTTGGACCAGCAGTTGGTGTTGTGGTTGGAACAGTAGGTGGTGTTGTGGTTGGACCAGTAGTTGGACCAGCAGTTGGTGTTGTGGTTGGACCAGTAGTTGGTGTTGTAGCTGGACCAGTAGTTGGACCAGCAGTTGGTGTTGTAGCTGGACCAGTAGTTGGACCAGCAGTTGGTGTTGTGGTTGGACCAGTAGTTGGACCAGCAGTTGGTGTTGTAGTAGGAACAGTAGGTGGTGTTGTAGTTGGTGTTGTAGTAGTTTGGGTTGTAGTAGTTTGTGTTGTAGTGGTTTGTTGGGTGGTTGTACTTTGCTGTGTGGTCGTTGGGGTTGTCGTTGTAGGTTCTGCCGGTTAATTGAGATCATAAACCTACAGATTATTACTGATGGAATGTGAAATACGGTACAGTGGTAAAGAGGTGTGGCTTAATTCACGTACCATTTGAGACACTGACAATGACACAGCGAAGCTCCGAGTCATACTTGGTTGCACTGAGAAAACAAACATGTTTGATTAAATATGGGTTTTGTTGTACTCACAGTAAACTTGATTTAGCCCTCAAAATGAGGCACCAATCTGAATTAGAAAAGTGCACTCTTCACAGCACAGATCCCTGCAGTCTGGGTTGCCTTCCCAGGGCTATAGAGACAACACGGGCCCCTACAATTTCACACCTACAATTGAGACAGCACCACCACAGACGTGAGTTTGAATGTACGTGTACGTACATTGTGTACAGTACGTGTTCTCCCTTCTGGTTCCAAAAATATGGAATGCACTTCCCATTGCAATCAGAACTGCAGACCTTACAGGCGTAGGCAAAGGCTCAACTTATGTAACTAGTAACTTAGATATAACTTTATGTAGACATACCACGATATAGTATATGCATAGGTTCATAGATATTCCACTGTTACGTTCTTAATTTACGTACCTGTATGATTCATGATAACTACTTTTTGGCCAGTACAGAATTGACTCCATGTTGATCTGACTCCCCATGCCAAAGTGCCAGCACTTGCCCAGCAGTCTGCTGTCAACGAGGCGGATGCGTGCATGTGACTTCACCCTTTAGGGGGCGAGGTCGCTTCTCGCCCTCAGGCGTCTTACTGGTATATTTTAAAATGTGACACAGACAGATCATGTACAGTAAGTGAATGCCCACCTCAAGGTAGCCTGAGCGACAAAGCAGACAGGGTGATGATCTCCATCCTCTGACTGCGATGGCGTCCATCTCAGGGTGAACGGTCCCTGTCCCGACCCAGTCAGGTCCATGTTGTGGGGTCCACTGAACCACAGATTAGACACCCTACAAAACCACCAAAGATGGTCTGAATTTACACCAAAAAACGGGAACTACACTTAATTTGATACATCCGAGTTTTTGCTCACTGAAACTGGTAAAGTCTGCACTAGGACAGGTCAGCGTGGAACTGAGAAATTGCAATGTTTTACTCACGTGGAGAGTGTTGCTGTTGTGTTAATGGTGATTTCCAGAGTCTGACCAACAGGGGTGTAGAGCTGTGCTCTGTTAGCCGGGGTCGGAGGCAGGAACCTGGGTAGATACTGTCCCTCTGTACAGCTGGCTACTGCTCCATCCACTAGGGCACAAAGGGTAAATCAACCGCTTGTATGGCTAATACAGATGCTGTACATCAGATTATTTATTGTTATGATTCAGTTTGTTTATTTATCCATTTTATTTATTTATTAACAACCGCTAGGAAAATAGACCTGCAAGGGTCTATTCTGTACATGAACTTTAAGTACCAATAACAGCAAACTGTAGAGGTATTTTGCTGAGAGCGTTGCTTGTAGTTCTGCTGCTCTGAGATCCATCGGTCTGTGTGAGGGTGATAGACTGGCTGGGAAAGTCCTCCATGTACAACTGGACGGCGTAGGTGCCAGTACCGGAGGAGGCAGAATACGCCAATGTGCAAGACTGAAAACAGAGAGAAGGGAGAACAATGAAGACAAGGCTGCAGGAAAAGAAGGTACTGTACAAACTAAATGTATTCATAGTGATAGACCCTAGGTGTTATTTATAAAGAAAATAAATGTATTATGTATTAGACTCACGGTTGAGATGCTGAGAGCAGCAGGTGGAGTGCAGGGGTTACACTCATCTCTTATACCAACCCTGCATTCAACACTGTCTCCATCTGGATCAAATGCTAACAGGTTGAAGTTCCTCGCACAGTTAGAAGGGACTCTGAGAGATAAAGAGAGTGTGAAAGAAAATAAGGTTGGAATGACAGAGAGAGTGAGATTCATAATGATAATAATAATAGCCATGCTATTATTGAGTATATTGTGGGAACCCCTTTTGGTGTTTTAAGCATTATGTCAATTTTTTGCTATTTAAAATAGCAGATCTACAAGCTCATCTAGGTCTAAATGGGTTAAGAATAAAGGGATGTGTTCTACATTACCTTAGTAATGGTATGATGGTGGTCTTAGGAGACCTGTTGGCTCTCCCAGTGTCAGATCTGGTCCTGAGGTCCACGAGTGTTACAGCTTTCCAGCTCTGAATGTTATTAATGTTACTTATCCAGTTACCACCATCTAATCTGTGGAAGATAAGGTATACAGTCATTGTGGTTTGGTTTAAAAACGAAGCAGTTATATTGTATATTGTTGAAGAAGCAGGGGTGCAAAATGTAGCTTCGGATTTAAACGATTCTATTTAACTATCATCAATATCACTTCATTTTACACTCTCAAGAGTTAAATATCTAGATATAAGGGCCAATTTAGTTACCAACTCTCCATCATTTAGCTGGGGACCACCTGGAACCCCCTTATACCACTGGTGGTCCCCGGACCATCTTTTAATAAATAACATCTAGGGTTAATAGCTAATACTAATTTGAAATTAACTCACTGGTGTCACTTCTCACATCACTTTGTGGTTGTTCTGTCCCTTGTACCATGTTTATTGTATTGTATTGTATTTATAAATATAATTTCGGGACCCCTGAGGGGTTGCGACCCACAGGTTGAGAACCCCTGGCATATCAGTTATGGCCTATGTAATTTATATTCCTAAAAACAATAAACTGAACCAAATGTAGACTATCATTTCTTAATCATTTCACCCAAAAGGTTTAAAACAGTTATAAAATATATAATGTATATGATTGACATACAAATTATGCTGGTTGTCAAAATGATGTACAGTATGAGAGGATTAAATTAGTATTAAATTACCAATTTATGATTGATTGATTGATTCTTTATTGCAGACTCAGGGGAATCCATATCACAGTACAGAACAACAACACAATAGATAAAAAGAAAAATAAATATACAATAAAAAGAGTTCCATCATATTCAGTTTCGAACATACAGACAAGTTCGCCAATAGTTCCATAGTCTGTTTCACTTGGCCAAATTATTTCTGGAATTGGGCCTTTATTAGGTCACATAATAATAATAATAATAATAATAATAATAATAATAATGTTGATTGAACCTATGTGGAGCTTTAATTGGACCAGAACATCAGTGTAAAAGATGTACATCCCGTTTAAATTAGCATTGTTTTTGCCGTGTCATGCATGGCTCTTCACTCACTGCAGCTGGAAGGGAGTGTTGCTGCTAAGCAGTCGACTCATGACTCCTTCTCGTAGACACCAGTCAGTGTTGCTAGTCTGCACCGTATTCACCTCCAGGGCTGTCTGAGTACCACATGAAGACCCCCTACTGCAATCCCATACGTCTGAATGTGAGCATGAACGAAAGCCTGTCTTATACCGCAGGACCACCTGAAAGTAATCAGAATTACTATAATTATATTTTGCTATATGTGACAGGGCGGAAGATGGATTTTCATAAAACTGCAATATTCATTGGCTCATAAAAGCTTCATTTTTTAACTGAAGTTTGATCAAAGATCCCGGGAGTAGATATATCATTAAAAATGGTGGGTGATCTAAAGGTCAGAGGTCAAATGTCAGAACACAAAGGTTGTTTGGCATGAGGAGACTAATCTTTTTGTTATTTTTGCAGAAATATGCAAATGGCAGCAAACTGCTCCATTCCCATTGAAATGCACTGGCAGAATCTGGTGACATAGGTAGAATAAAAGTGTGGTGCGACCGTGCCCTAAAACTAAATAGCATTTAAAAATCACACCTGTGTGAAGTGAGGGGCGCTCTTATACATCATCATACATCATGAATTGAACTGAATTTATGTAATTGGATAGCCGATTTGCTCGTCTACATATGACGTAACGTAACTCTTCCTTTCATTGTCAATGGCATTTAATGTTTGTGTTGCCACAAATTTACGTCATATTTGGCAGACATTTTACCTAATTTCTCCTTTACCCTCAAATATGAGACTTGTGGGGACAAAAGCTGTATATAAAAAATAGTCTACACTAGTTAGTCCATTTAGTCTACACTGTAGTGGAGGCTATTCTTCCTGGGGTCCAGGCAAAAAAAACATCACAGTACAAATCATGAAATGCAGTACGAACAACATTTATAACAGTCAAATTAAAAGATTTGTCAGTCCGAAAAATAATAATAACCTAATTTAATATAATTTCCTTTCTGACAATTGCTGCCTTGAGTTTCCTTTTGAAACAAAATGTAGGTCTAGTTCTTGTTAGGGTCATGTGGGGGGAGCACACGACAGTATGCAATGACAGTATGCAATGGCTCTTAGTTTTGGGACAGGAGAGTGAAATAACGATAAAACATGTAATGCATGACAGAACAGGGATTTGGTTTGGAGAATTGCAAATGTCAATCAATAGACAGATCACCTACCAAGACATTTCCATCTGGGTTGGGGTCCTCCGGGTCAAAGGTCATGACCGTTCCACGAAAGTGGTCCGCCTGAGCTCCACAGAGCAACAGCAACAGGAATGGTGTTGAAAAGAGACACATGATTTGGTGAGAGAGAGATTACTGAGTGGACGTACAGTAAGCAACCAGGTTATATACTGTAGGACGGTATGAGGATGTCTGTGTTCTGTTGAGTAGGCGGGGCTTGGCTCCAGCTCACAACTTGGCACACATTGGGTGCTGACCAGTGCCCCCCCCCCCTGTTCTCTCTCCCTAATTCCTGTCACCATACTGTACACTATCCAATAAAGGCAGAAAAATACCCAAAATATATCTTGAAAAAACACAACTAAGCATGATGTTATCATGCTCAGTCTGATTTAAAAAGGTTGTAGTTTTGAATCAAACAAAAACTAATAATACTATTTTGAATCCACTTTCCACAATGAAAGGAGAGAGACAGGATAAAGTTGTTGCTGCAAATTCTCCCTGCTTTTTGTTCCTTGATGTCATGGAACAATATCACTTACCACACATTTTCGTTTTGTAACAGTATGGGTGTCAGGTCACAGATTCAGGTTCCTCATACTCCGGCAGAGTTGGGCAAGGCAGCATTCTGAAAATGTTAAATTTATTTAATTTAATGTTGTCTTAACCTCTTTGTAAATGAACACATCATCATGTCTTGCTCTATTTGTCAGTCAGGACTGTAATGGTATTATTATAATTATTATTATTATTATTATTATTATATGCGTATAAAGACATGCGTCAGACTATGTATCCAGCTTCACTTCCTTCATGCCATCTAAACCACTGTTTCCCAAACAAGTCGGTCGGTGGTCACGTTTGGGTCACGGACACATTTTCATGAGTAAAAGTAACATGCCTTTATTTATTTTGTTTCTTACATTTTGTTTTTAATTATTATTTCAAAACATAATAAAGCTAACATTTTCATGAATCTGAAAGAAATTCAATGATTTTTCTAAACAATTTCTTTCAATTATGAAAGAAATATCTAAGAAATTCCATGAGTTAGACAGCAAATGTTTAAGAAGTAGGATAGTGAAAATAGCCACATAGCCATAGTCACATGTGGCACACGTGTGCTTGTAGGTAGGGTAAGTGATGTGTTTTGGTTAAAAAAAATATATATTTAGCTGATAGTGATCATTTGGGGTCTCCCTGTCTCTCTCCTAACCTGATTCTCCAGCTCAAAACAGAGCTATTTATCAAGTTTATCAACATAATTATTTTATAGTGTTCCAGTTCCAAATGTGTCTGCTCATTTCTTACAATTCATCCATCACTTACAATCACTTATACAATTCCAACCCATTTAGACCTGAGGGCTGAGGCTGATTAAAAAAAGAGAAGAAAAAGGCTTTTAAAACAGTTTTCTGATAAACCTATGTTTGAGTGGTGCTCAACCTTTTTCATGTCAAGGACCCCGAGAATTATCTGTATTTGACCATGAACCCCCATCTGAAAACATGTTGGTCCAGTGACCCCCCTGCAGAAGCAAAGATTTGAGTAAAAAAATGTTCGCTCTGAAAGAATATATACAAGATTAGGCCATTTGTAGCCCAATTTGTGATTTTTGTGCAAAACTAAAGCTTGGAATGGATTCAGAATCATGAAAACGCCCTAGTTTGACATGTCACATCATGCTATACTTTGCACAATGACATTTTGAATGTTTTGCCTTATATAGGTTAGTAATGGTATGGTCACATGGTTCACCCTATTATGAAAATTGCCCAACATATGCAACTTTATAGCATCTGGCAGTTTCTAAATGCTGGGGACCCATACTCGACATTTCTTACATAAAACTGACACTGTAGGGTACTCAAAATGTCCAGGTTCACAATGGGGCTCTATGGGCTGGCAAGTACTGTACACTACTACACCTGACAAACGTTCAATACATTGTAACAACTACAGCTACAGCACCCCCTTCTGGTATGCCTCTGTAACTTCACACATAAATGGAGCTTGGAGATTAATTTAAATGTTGTATGTGTTTCTACGAGTGGCTGGATTTGAACTGATGGCCTCCTGATGGCCTCCTGATGCAGTGCAGCATACAGTGGGCCTTGGCACTGTAGGCAGACAATGACCATAACATGAATAAGGCTGTCAAAAAATAACTTCAAAATCTGAAATGAACACTTGAAAAGCCAAACTAAATAATCACAACAAACTAAGAACTTGAGAAACTGTTTAAACAGGCCAAACCTTACACATGATTGCACCCTGGCAGCTCTCCCTTAGTGTTGTACTAGTCAGCTCCAAGTCACAACTGAGACTTCACCTCACCTCACCTGAAACCTCCCTTTTGTAACGGGTGAGCCACACCCAGAACACAGATTAGCAATTTACTGACAATTAACTAATCTCCATATATCTGATATCCTATATAAACAGCCATACCCTTATACCAAAAAGTTGAACAACACATATACATCATATTTTAGACTTTAGATACCAATAATACACATAATATACAAAATACACTTTAAAATAATATTGCAAACAGCTACACCCAAACAGACACTTCGAGCGCCGAACGATTCTCACGGAAAAACGGCCAAAAAATCCCATGTGCATGCCCGTGCACGCGCACAAGCCGTGTCTATATGCATTATGGCTATTAATATGCAAAAAATGCCAAATAGTAGTATGGCACCTAAACAGAGCTTAATCTACCGTGCAACTCTGTGGAGTTGACCCCTATGCGACCAGATCTTTAAAGTCATTGACCAACTTTAGTGCAGTTTCTCCTATTATTGTCAGGGGTTCCTGGGGGGGATGTTAAAGGTTTTGGTTTTCTTTGCGTTTAGCATCAGATCAACTTTGGCACATTAAGCCCACTCTGGTTAAGAGGCAGCTCTGTGCCGGTTCTACTTCATTAACAGCTGTGGCACATTGGCCTATTTAGACAAATCCACACTGCTCCGCATGGATTGCACTGCGTGTCGCAGTCCCGCCCCCTTTCATAACGACGCCAGGCCCAGGAAATAATTCCTAATGCATTTTTCCCCACCAAAGCCCTGGGGCTCTTTGTGTGTGTGCTTTGCTTCCTTCAGGCCGCATTGCCATGTCTGCTTATTATAAGCAACCTTTGACTTGTTTTTTTCTGTAAAGTCACTTGCAAATAAATTATTGGTAGTTGCTGGTTGATGTTTTTTTGGGCTTGATTCTAAAGTGTACAGTAGTTGGGCTTATTTGGGCTTGCTTCCACATTTCTTCACATCAAGGAACCCCAGATTAATACTTAATTGTCCACGGGACATCCATCTGAACATATTTTGTGCCTTTTTGTTTTTTGTGCCTTTTGTTATTTGTTCAAATGTTTAAAAACATATTGAAAATATTTCGTTAGCAGCTTCTGTAGAAGTGGCTAATTTGGACACCTTCACAAGGAAGTTTTTAAAGTGCTACTACAGGGTGTGCCGCTCCTCTCTATTCCAGTTTTTCTGGAATAGAGAAAGCAGTGTGTGTATGTGTGTGTGTGTGTGTGTGTGTGTGTGTGTGTGTGTGTGTGTGTGTGTGTGTGTGTGTGTGTGACGGAGCAGAGACGACCAACCGCTCATTCCGAGTATAGAGCAAAGATGACCGTCGGCTCCAGAGACTACACCCCCACCCTGAGTCTTGCCCTACCTTGGGTTCCTCACTCCACTCCACATTCATCTCATTCTGTTTCAATAAACTGTTAATCTTGAGCGAAGGTGTGATCTCTTACTAAGTGAATATAGGGTTAAAACTATGTTCCTTACCATCATTTGGTCAATTGTGCCCCCTAAAATAATGATGACGACACACACACACACACACACACACACACACACACACACACACACACACACACACACACACACACACACACACACACACACACACACACACAGCAGGTGAGGGCAGGACTGAAGCATGATAAACAGATGCATGTTTCCCTTATGAGATCAGTTCAACTTCCTGGAAGCAATGCTCAACATAAACTTTCCATCATCCGTTCAGAGCAATGTTTATAACATTTTTACTCAAGATTGTTTTAATAAATTTAATTAGGTTTTTACTTGAGGTATTTGTTTCAAGTACTTCTGTTGTAATTTTACTTCTGATTCATATTTGTTGTCTAATCTGCATTGGGTTGACGTTGACTAGTAAATGAGGGCCTGCCCCTGAATTCTACTACTTTTAAAAAGTCATAATATATGACAGGCACAGCAGGTGAGGGCGGGACTGAAGCATGATAAACAGATTCATTTCCCTCAACAGATCAGTTCAACCAGCAGCTGGCTTATGGAAAGCATTCTTAACCGGATCACAGTCATTAGCTGAAACTGCCGTGGTATTATTATTGTTATCATTATTTCATTATTATTATTATTATTATTATTATTGTTATTGTTATTGTTATTGTTATTGTTATTGTTATTATTATTATTATTATTATTATTAATTATGTTTAATGTTTTCCCCCCAGATGTTCCAAGGACTGATTCACATTAGACTCAGCATGTATCGCAGGCTGTTGTTTGTAGCCGTGATTGTGTTCATCCAAGGTGTGTTATTCCAAGGCCCACTCACACATAATTTACCATGACGGTTTGATACCAGCGGTATCTATACGCCAAGTGAATTCATTCTTTCACAGGTCCTATGCAGTGGTGGAAAGCAATTATTGTTAGTTAGATACTAAGTTGTACTTTTGATCAAGTTCATTCAAGTTTTTGAGGGAGGGGCGATAGGTGTGTGTGTGTGTGTGTGTGTGTGTGTGTGTGTGTGTGTGTGTGTGTGTGTGTGTGTGTGTGTGTGTGTGTGTGTGTGTGTGTGAAATGAAAATGAAATGAAATATTTATTGTGTGTGTGTGAGTGTGTATTTTGGGCGTACACTTGGCTCCAGCTCCCAGCTCGTTTCACAACCTCTGTGTCTAACGCTTCTAGCTATAAAAAAAATTGTGTATTGTTAAAATAAATCCTAAAAACATATATGGAGCTGGGAACTTTGCAGGCACAGGGATGGGGGCAGGGAAACAAATTCCCTTCCATAATACATCAGGGAGCATCCTGAAGCCAAGGTACCCAAGGACCCATGCACCCGCGTCAGACATCAGTATTAGGAAACATCACATCTACAATTCTTCTGGTGAAATTCACCCAACGATGAACCCTGTTCGGGAAGTTGTATTTATACAACGTAACGTAGTTTCGGGAGAAGAGACCTCCTTCCGCTTGACCTTAACCACTCCTCCCTCATTATCAACAACACCTCCCTCCTCATCAAACTCACCTGCCTTTCATTATCACCCAGCCAATCCCCGGTGCAATCACCACAGCATAAATACACCTGCGATCTCTCAACCAAGTTGTTTGTTCTGCTCCACGACAGACCAAACATGGGTTGTGAGTACTGCACTTGTAGATCGGCTATTTTCACTATTCTTCAAAATCGCCATCCTCCTCCACCCCAACCTCCTCCTTCCGCCTCGATTCTCTAGGAATCCAGGGGGGGGGGGGGGCAGTGACGGAGCAGAGACGACCAACCGCTCATTCTGAGTATATAGCAAAGATGACCGTCGGCTCCAGAGACTACACCCCCACCCTGAGTCTCGCCCTACCTTGGGTTCCTCACTCCACTCCACATTCATCTCATTCTGTTTCAATAAACTGTTAATCTTGAGCGAAGGTGTGATCTCTTACTAAGTGAATATGGGGTTAAAACTATGTTCCTTACCATCATTTGGTCAATTGTGCCCCCTAAAATATTGATGACGACACACACACGCACGCACGCACGCACACACACACACACGCACACGCACACGCACACACACACACACAGGTGTGGGCAGAGGGCAGGACTGTTCGAAGCATGATAAACAGATGCATGTTTCCCTCATCAGATCGATCAGTTCAACTTCCTGGAAGCAATGCTCAACATAAACTTTCCATCATCCGTTCAGAGCAATGTTTATAACATTTTTACTCAAGATTGTTTTAATCAATTTAATTTGGTTTTTACTTGAGGTATTTGTTTTAAGTACTTCTGTTGTAATTTTACTTCTGATTCATATTTGTTGTCTAATCTGCATTGGGTTGACGTTGACTAGTAAATGAGGGCCTGCCCCTGAATTCTACTACTTTTAAAAAGTCATAATATATGACAGGCACAGCAGGTGAGGGCGGGACTGAAGCATGATGAACAGATGCATTTCCCTCATCAGATCAGTTCAACCAGTAGCTGGCTTATGGAAAGCATTCTTAACCGGATCACAGTCATTAGCTGAAACTGCAGTGGTATTATTATCATTATTTCATTATTATTATTATTATTATTATTATTATTATTATTATTATTGTTATTGTTATTGTTATTAATTGTGTTTTATGTTTTCCCCCCAGATGTTCCAAGGACTGATTCACATTAGACTCAGCATCATGTATCGCAGGCTGTTGTTTGTAGCCGTGATTGTGTTCATCCAAGGTGTGTTATTCCAAGGCCCACTCACACATAATTTACCATGACGGTTTGATACTAGCGGTATCTATACGCCAAGTGAATTCATTCTTTCACAGGTCCTATGCAGTGGTGGAAAGCAAGTATTGTTAGTTAGATACTAAGTTTTACTTTTGATCAAGTTCATTCAGGTTTTTGAGGGAGGGGCGATAGGTGTGTGTGTGTGTGTGTGTGTGTGTGTGTGTGTGTGTGTGTGTGTGTGTGTGTGTGTGTGTGCTCGTCCGCATGTGCGTGCGTGTGTGTATTTTTGTGAGTGGGTATAAACACAAACATTAAATGCCATTGACAATGAATGGACAATCTTTAGTGTTACATTGCGTAACAGAAACATTATGAAGACGAAGGTGAGGACGCCAATTCTGATTGGCTGGAATGATATGATGTATATGATATGATTATAACAATATAATAATTTACACTGTTTTTTACAGGTACAGCAATGTGTACTTCCACCACTGCCACTGCAGCTACTACGGCCGCTGCCACCACTCTTGCAGCCACTTTTCAAACCTGGGTTCCTGCTACCACTCTTGCAGCTACTACGGCCGCTCCTGCCACCACTGCTGCACCTGTTAATGTCACCACTGCTGCACCTACTACCACTGCCTCGACAGATGCTCCTACTGCCGATGAAGACACCGTAACTCTTAAGTTTAGTATCGACCTATACTTCAACCCTGATTTCCACTCGTCCACCACATACTGTGGTGTGGCCGCCGAAGTAGTACCACATGTAAGAGAAAATATGTGCTTTTTGTACTTAAACCAGAACATTCTAAATTCAAACGTATTATCAATATGTAATGGCATACAGGAATGTAGCTATTATTAATATGTATTCATCTAATTTATGTCAGATCTGGATTGATTGATTGATTGATTGATTGGTTTTAAAAAAATCAGTTCAACACGAAAAATGTAAGACAAATGGGGTGGGGGTAAACTTTATTAAACTTCACTGCATTACCATTTTCTAGTCGGGACACATATTTCCATGCATCAAAAATTGAGCTAAAGCTTTTTGCATTCTTCTCTTTCAGGTAAACTTGATTTACAGCAACAGCAGCAGCACTGCATCTTTCAATCGCTCTATACTCGACAGTTTCACGTAAGACAGATTTTTTTTAATCAATTGCTTACTTTCCATTATGAGTTTGGCAAACGATTTGCAACTTAAAAAGTAATCTTCTCTTTCTCACACACATTACAGGCCAGGAACAGTCGTTACTACAATGACACTGGTGTTCCCAAATGGCTCCGTTCCTTCCACAAGCGCAGTAGAAACAGCGATGAATACTGCAATTAGCAGTGGGTCCACCTCCCTGAACGTCATCCCAGGCACCGCCAGCGCAACCGCTCCTGCCACCAATTTTCCCCCTCTTACTGCCGGTGAAGACACCGTAACTCTTAAGTTTAGTCTCGACATAACCTTCATCTCTGATTTCTTGGTCGCCGAAGTGGTACCACATGTAAGAGAAAATATGTGCTTTTTGTACTTAAACCAGAACATTCTAAATTCTAACTTATTATCAATATGTAATGGCATACAGGAATGTAGCTATATTATTAATATGTATTCATCTAATTTATGTCAGATGTGGATTGATTGATTAATTCATAGTTTGTTTGATTGATTGGTTTTAAAAAAAGGAAATCAGTTCAACACGAAAAATGTAAGACAAATGGGGTGGGGGTAAACTTTATTAAACTTCACTGCATTGCCATTTTCTAGTCGGGACACATATTTCCATGCATCAGCAATTGAGCTAAAGCTTTTTGCATTATTCTCTTTCAGGTAAACTTGATTTACAGCAACAGCAGCAGCACTGCATCTTTCAATCGCTCTATACTCGACAGTTTCACGTAAGACAGATTTTTTTATTATCAATTGCTTACTTTCCATTATGAGTTTGGCAAACGATTTGCAACTTAAAAAGTGACTTTCTCTTTCTCACACACATTACAGGTCAATAACAGGCGTTACTATGACACTGGGGTTCCCAAATGGCTCCGTTCCTTCCACAAGCGCAGTAGAAACAGTGATGAATACTGCAATTAGCAGTGGGTTCGCGTCTGTCATCCCGGGCACCGTCAGCGCAACCGCTGCTCATGCCACCACTGCTGCACCTCCTGCCACCACTGCTGCAGCTACTACGGAGGCTGCCACCACTGCACGTTAGTCCATTATCTATTTTATCCCCTCTATTCTGAGTTTTTTGATGGTGAGAAACCTACTTGTTGTATTTCACACAATAATGCCAATTTTGATAAATATACTGCTGAAAGAGCACTAGCACTTTGTGCTAAACACCAACTTGATACTATACGAGCAGATCCAAGACACTTTTTTTAATTTATTTTTATAAATAATTAGAATTGAATTTAATCGCTGAAATGTCATATCATATTTATCGTTGCTGTCGGGTGTATACTGTTCTTTTTTATTATTTTAAAGACGATGTGGGTTAGGGTTAGATCTACAAGCTCACTACGCCTCACATTGCGAGGCATTGTGAGCTTGAAGATCTCCTATTTTCTGTTTTCACTACCTTTGTGCGACACTCTGGTTTGAAATATGGAGATATGAGGTTTCTGCCCGATAGCAGCGATATACTGTTTGGAGCTCAATACTGGAATGCGAACATCTCTCCGTTTTTAGAATTATACGGAAAGGGTTAAATGATAAGTCTATACGAATATGATGGGTTTTAAAGCCTCTGGAAACTTGTCTCTACTTGTACAAAGGTTTATATAATATCTGTCATTAATTATTTACCAAATATGACTTAAAGGGAAACAATAAAATAAAAAAGTAGATCAAACAGATTTCATTTTGTGGTGCACCATCCAAAACGCTGAGGTTTAGCTGAGATGTGTAAGGAATACTAATAGCAAATAGGGAATTACAAAATAGAAAGCGTAAAATGGAAAATGGAAGCCTCGAGCATAGGTAGACTTATTATTATTAATAATAATAATAAAAACTATGACATTCTAAATTGCAAATTTCAGAACATTTGAATGTGTTGCAACACACGGGGCACAGGTCTCCACCATGCAGGTCAGGTTGTGGCTTCCTGGTGGCGCTATAATAAGGCAATGTGAAAAGGGTGCCATTTCTTCTTACGCCTTGGTTGGCAATTACAATTTACAATTTAGGCATTTAGCAGACGCTCTTAATCCAGAGCGACTTACATTAAGCAAGAACAAAAAGCATGGGAATACATCACAAAAATTGGATGATTTGAGGCATTTTGTTCCAAAAATGAGTTTTGTTGGTGGCACTATAACAGGTGGCACTATAACAGGCCAATGTGAAAAGGGTGGGATATATTCCTCAGCCTAGTAGGAAAGTCTGTGAAAGATTTCACGTAAATTGCACGCTGCGTTCATGATTTGAGGCATTTTGTTCAAAACTGGCCAAAACTGCATATTTTGGACAAAATATGGAGGAGTAATATCAAAACATTTGTTTTACAAAAGTCGGCCTCCTGGTGGTGCTATAACAGGCCGTTCTGGAACATTTGGGGCAGAGCTGCATCGTTGGCATCGTGTGTGTGTGTGTGTGTGCAAAATTTGGCATCGACCGGGTTAATGGTGCCGGAGATTAGCTGGTAACAGACAGACGGACAAACACACACACGGACGGAGTGCAAAACATACTCTCTCCCCATGCCTTTGGCCTGGTGGAGACAATAAAACAAATCATTGTATTTGTGTAAGTAATAAACTGGGGACGTTTCATGGTGATAACTAATTCCATTTTTACCTGTACGTATACTGTAGTATAAGTACATTTGGGTCAGTGACGTGACACCCCAAAAAAAGTGTTTTTTTAAAACCTTTAAATAACAGGAATAAAAATGATTTACTTTTGTTCTACTCACTCTCATCTTTATGGAAACATATTTTGTTTTTAGATATTTTATTGGAATCAGAATTTATTCAGCATTTTGTTGTACTTGTGCCTAAAATCGTCATATGGTGTGACATGACAATAATTGTTTATAAAATGAAAATGGAGTACAACTTTCTTAAGTTGCTCACTTTATCAAAGTCCTTTATCATAACTAACCTGTGATCCACTATAGTTTTGTGAAAATGTATTAAATCTGTATATTATTTTCGTAATCAACACTCAATGTGAGGCCCATGTTATCGGTCTTTCAATATATTTTGCATTTATTGTGACAAAACTTTCTCTAAAATTACACAAATATTTGTGACTCTTCCTTAGACTATTTGCTATGTAATCCATAAACATTAATGGTTTCATCATTAATAAAGGTATGATTTTTTCACTATTTGGAACGTCACACCAAATTATTTAGTGTCACACCGTATGATCATATCTTCATTTTTCAAAGCAAACTGTGTTTTAACCTACTTATTAGTGAGTACTGAACTTTACAGATTGATTAAACAATTACTCAGGAAAAACAGCAACAGGAAAATTGCTTTAACATTGAATAACATGGCAATGACTGAATAAAACGAAATTAAACACAATTTATTGTGGATAGTTGCAGATTTTAGGTGAAAATGTTTAAAACAAATGTTTAAATGGACAAAAGAAACATGGGACTTTGTTATTTATTGCTATATCTGTAGGAAATTACAGTTTGTATCATATGGTGTGACAAAAAAGTCATATGGCGTGACAGGAAAACAGTCACACCATTATGATAAAGTGTCACACCATATTACGTTTTCTGCACTTAACATAACCTTGAGGCTACTAGCTACACATTAGCATGCTAACAACATGCTAGCTATAACAAAGCAACATAGATTTACATGTAATTATGACCAAAAAATCTAATACCTTAAGCTTTTTTAATGAAAAAGGTGTCACACCCACAGACACTTGGAAGAGTCGCATTTGTCAGCGTTCCAACAAGATCGTATTTTATGAAAATGTTAAAATGATAATTCACCACAGACACCTGTCATGCTATTGTAATGCAAGTGCTGAACAGCCTTACTGAAGAAGTACCTCTCTATCCCAATGGGTGTGTAAACAATTGCCTGTTGAAATTTCCCAAAATGGTGTCACACAATATGATTTTGGTTTGGGGGACAAAATATTTTTGATCAGAAATGACTGAAAACATTATGCTTGGACTTTGAAAAGATTAGGCTCACAAATAGACATCTATATTATATTTATGGATTTTTTAAAAGAATTTTAGCATTTTTTTCCTTAGTTTTATTTAAGTTCCTACTTTGAGAAACAAGGCCAGGACAGTCGCACCATATGAGTTTTGCTGTGTTTGGTTGACAATTCTGAAGAAATGAGGAATGAAATGTTTTAATCTTGAGTATGTTCACATGGACCATAATGTCCTGCACAATATTCAGAAGGTTTTTGACAAATATATTTCTTATTTATACATGAGTGATACTAAGGACAGCCAGGGACACCATGTCACGTCACTCACCCATTTACATTTACATTTTTTCCTCCCCTTTCCCAACATTTCAGAGGCATCGTCGACGACGTCAGGCAGCAGCACGCCTCGGCCAACAGATATACCTGTAGGTCACGTCATCCTCGGCCTGAAGATGGTGCTCTCCTCAGAGACACCTTTAACCGATGAAGACATCGAGAATATTGTGTTCCCGCAGGTACTGAAATCAAACTAACTACATGATCAATTTAACCATCTGCACATGCGGGTGTGACTTGTCCTGTACCATTTAATCAATGAATTCATTAAGTATTATAGGACTCTGGAGGAGCCCAGGTTTGAACCCGTTTGAACTGGGAACCTTTGTGGTTCCTATCCAGTCACTTACAGTAGTACCTCTGAGCCACTAGCCCCTTCCTTCACGCTATACCAAAGGGCCTTAGTATCCAGTCTCTTAATACCTCTGAGCCACTAGCCCCTTCCTTCACGCTATACCAAAGGGCCTTATAGTATCCTAGCCATGATTCATGACTCTCGTCATGTTTAATAAAAAGCATTTTTATCCGAGGTGTTATTTTGCCATTGGCTTTCAACTACGCACCCCTATCGGTCGGGAGGAGGGTGGCACTCAGTGTGTTCAATATAGGTAGGCTGACCGCCCTGCCAATACAGACTAATAGGCGAGTGCGCTCCCGGTGTGCAACTGTGGATTTCCCAAACGAACCCCGTTTGAAAAAAGTAGCCGGGGAGCTCGGACAAAAATGCTTTTTATTAAACAACGCGGGACGCAGCAATTCTAATCGCTGGCGCTGCTACTAACTAACACCCGTGGGACACTTTGTGAGTACTTTATATTTGAAATCTGAATGTTTATATATACGGAAATCTTGTAAATGCAGCGAGCGCAAAAAACAGGGCAAAGTTACTGCATGACTGTCATGATAATCATCATGGCAGTCATGTTCCAGGGCTATTAGTATCCAGTCACTTAGTACCTCTGAGCCACTAGCCCCTTCCTTCACGCTATACCATCTCAAAACCACATGAAGCTAAATATGCCTTATAATAGCCGTCACATATCAAAGACATTTTCTTTTTCACTTCCAGCTTAAAGAGGAGCTGGTCAGACGGGGCATTCCACCAGACAAAGCGGCAGACATCATACTAAAGCTGACAAAGGTTCAAGACATAAGTGACAAGTAAAGCTACAGCAACCCCTTCTGGTCACTTATAGTGTTGCATCTATGTAACTGGACCCTCTTGTAAACGAGTGTAATATAATGCTTTATTGGGTCGATCGTCCACTCACAGTTAACAGTCTTTGTATTGAGTTGTGCTTGAAATGTACTGTAATTCTGCTAATTCTGTCAATAGATATTTAAATCAATCAATGGAGATTGGAGACTAATTTTAGTTTGGTTGTTTCTACAGTAGATAGGCTAATGTTAAAATGTATTTTGTTTTTGGTATGTAAATGGTATGAGACTATTGACACAGAAGAAAACAGCTAATATTTAAACATACTACTGTATTAAATTATGTTTAATAGCCTACATTCAACATTACTTAATTATACACCTATATATTAATGACATCGAACTTTTTTCAAATTAGTATTCGTAAATCAAAATGTATTGTTTCACCGTTATAATTGTTGATATTTAGGGCTGCATTTACATTTCTATATAAGAATGGAAATGGGAAAAGGAAAATAATAGTTTGGTCAGTGGACCAACATACTGTAGGCCTGACAGACAGAAGGATCATATTTATGTTCTCAGGGTCCTAGTTAGTTAAGTTAGTTAGTTAACTAACTTAACTGTGTGGCCGCACACACCGATAGCCAAAGTGCTGATTATTTATTAGGACGCAGAGAATGAGAAACCAAAGTTTCAGCAGATGCAACAGTCTTCTTCAATAATGATTATCGTCCCATCCCTAATTGAAAGAGAACAGTACGACGCTTTGATTTCACTGCGAAGAAAAAGAGCACTACTTCCACACACTTTTCTCTTCTTTTTTTTAATCTAAGCACATGATCAAACAAATTGAATAAATGCATTCTTATTCCTATAATAAATACTCTTCATTTACAATGGACAAAGTGTTCAGTAGCTTTGCCTAATTCTAACTCTAACCCCAAACACCTAACACCAACTCTATACTGTCATGATTTGCAGAATGACTGAACCCAAATGCAGAGGAACGTTCAAATAAAGTGATTTATTAAATCAAACACGGTCAGGCTTACGAAAGTTAGCAGTAGTTGCAATGCAGAGAAAAATCAGGAAAGCCAAAAAAGAATTACTCTTCAAAAACACAAAGGCAAGTCCAAAAATGCAAACCTTTGAAAGGCACCCATGCAGTAAAGTCCAAAAAAACACCAAACACTAGAGCACAGCAAGGAACCGAACCAGAAACGTTGAGCGCTCAGCGACAACAAAGTAGCACACCGGACATGGACTTCTGTTCTGACAGTTTGTTTGTGTATTGAGTCCAGTATTTATAGGTGGTGGGTTGATTGTAGCAGTGTTCACAGGTTTGTAATGGGCTGGGCTGATGAGAGTGGAACCAGGTGCAATGGGAGGTGGGAGTGGCCGAAAGGGAAATACAGACAGAACTGGGCAGAGGGAGAGATACAGAAAGAGAGAAATAGCCAGGCAGAGAGCCAGACCATGACAATACTAATGGGCCACTTCACCCCTTTTGCAACCATATCATATTTAGAAGATCCTTTCCTGGGGTTTTTATATATGTAGCCTAATACGTGTTTTTAGATATTTTTGTATTTCAAAGTGCCAGTGATGTCATGGACACTGGTCTCACTTCTGTCAGGAATACAGTCTGAGTCCTGTGTCTGGGCCTGCCTGGGGGTGTAATTGGTCTGAGTCCTGGGTCTGGGCCTGCCTGGAGAACTGCCCATAGATCCGAAGTCCCGTTAGTCCGAACATGCACTGCTCCCGTGCTTGCGGTTAGGTTTAGGTTTGCTCCCGTGCTTGCGGTTAGGTTTAGGTTAGGGTTAGAGATAGGGATAGTAATCTCGGAACAATGAACCTTCTGACTAATGACACGTTACCGCCTGCCTGTGGGTGTAAGGCCTGACTCACACCTTCGCATCTAGCATACAACATTGATGCATGCTAGATGTATGAAAGGTTTTGTTTACATCTTGCCCCAATGCATTTCCAATGGAAGTCACATGGTTTGACACAACATTTGTGTTGTACGGCTTTCAGCTTTTCGGTGTTTCGACTGAATTGTAGCCTTGTGTGTTTCTGCCCTGACTAATTGTCAATTATTCCAGTGCCGCCCGTCACTCCCACTCATCTGCTCACTCCCAAATCAGCCAGTCAGAGTGCACTCCATTTGTTTGTCACACGTATCAAATCAAATGTTTGGTCATTTATTTATGTTTTTTTAGGCCACCACAATGCTTTTCCTATGGGAGTCACATGGTTTGACCAAACATTTTTGTTTGATGGGAGGGGAGGGGCAGCTCACCACCAGCAATCAGCAATCAAACACGAATGTTTGGTCAAACCATGTGACTCCCATTGGAAAAGCATTGTGGTGGCCTAAAAGAAATGACCAAACATTTTGTTTGATTGTGTTTGATACGTGTGAATGAGGCCGAGCTCAGTCTACTTAAACCCTGCTTGTCTCTTTATTCTATGGCAGATTATATTCTGTGTCCTCTGCTGAGGGTGGCTCTGTCACCACCAGTCACACCACTTTGCCTGCATTTAGTTTTTTTCCTGCCTGGATTCTGACCCCCCTTTTGCCTGCTGGATATTGGATTTGTTTGTGAGGGTTTTTTCTGGACTCACTGGACTTTGCTTTTTGACAAAATGTTCTCTGAACTGCTGATTTGCAATTAAAACTCCAAAATGTATATCCTAACAATTCCTTCCTGGACTCAGTCAAACAGCCCTCTCCCTCTCCACAAGGTGGGGTGAGTGCAGCAAACCATATGGTTATTGTAGTAATCCATGAGCACACACACACGCACGCACACGCGCACGCACGCACGCACACACACACACTGAGCGTGAAGTGGCTATAGCGCACACTCCGGTGAAAACATTCTATCTACAAGCTCACAACATCACAGGTTGCAAAAGTCATGAGTTCTCTCAAGCCAGAGCTCAGAATTGTGATCATTTTGGACGCAAATGCACCTGCAAATTGATCTGTGCGACTTACAAAATATATTTGGTAGTACCTGTGCGACTGTCCATACTTTCTGTGGTGCATGTCAAACTGGGGGTCCTTGATACTACTTTTCAAAGGGGAGTCTGTGGGCTATTTGCACGCACACACACACACACACACACACACACACACACACACACACACACACACACACACACACACACACACACACACACACACACACACACACACACACACACACACACACACACACACACACACACACACACACACACACACACACACACACA
Organism: Protomyctophum parallelum; assembly: GCF_964188405.1. Classification (NCBI taxonomy): domain Eukaryota; kingdom Metazoa; phylum Chordata; class Actinopteri; order Myctophiformes; family Myctophidae; genus Protomyctophum; species Protomyctophum parallelum. Next base: position 35,495,304 of record NC_139710.1, read on the forward strand.
CACACACACACACACACACACACACACGGGGCGGGACTGAAGCATGATAAACAGATGCATGTTTCCCTCATCAGATCAGTTCAACCAGCAGCTGGCTTATGGAAAGCATTCTTAACCGGATCAGTCATTAGCTGAAACTGCAGTGGTATTATTACTTGCGCAAGCAGAGCGCGCAAGTAATGTTTTCGCCCGGTCTCTTCCGCCGTGACAGCTGTCCCGCCATTCGATGTTTATGCAGAAAAACATAAAATCTGTGCCTGTTTTGCTGGGACTAAATGACCACAAATGACCATATTTCTTACGTCATAATTTACAGCTAGTCATACGTATACTATACATAATCAGTCAAAATAAAATAGCAAATTGTGCCTGATCTGCTGGGACCAGAGTACGTGGTGTGTGTATATGTATGACTAGCTCTTAATGATGACGTAAGAAATATGGTCATTTGTGGTCGTTTGGTCCCAGCAAACCAGGCACAGATTTGCTGTTTTCTTGCATAAACATCAAATGGCGGGACAGCTGTCACGGTTTTTGGCGCAAAGTAACCACAGTATACCGCTAATCAACTTACAACTACACACTCTATATAGTATATATGTATACGTATATAGTATATGCCTATATACATACTATATATAGTATATGCCTATATAGTATATGCCTGCTTTGCTGGGACCAAACGACCACAAATGACCATATCTCTTACGTCATAATTTAGAGCTAGTCATACGTATACTATATACATAATCAGTAAAAATAAAATAGCAAGTTGTGCCTGATCTGCTGGGACCAGAGTACGTGGTGTGTATATGTATGACTAGCTCTTCACCCAAACTTATATAGATAGAAACTTGAATCATACTTAATAATACTAGGTGTTTATATGCATAAAGTAGGTAGGTAGCAAATAGTTACATCTAAAAATTATACATTTCAAACGTTCCTTCACAGAGATACTGAGATTTGACAGTTTACAGCGGTCGAAAGGACTTGCACGCTCTGCTTGCGCACTAGTTGGCCATTTATGGCCTACTAGTGTGCAACAAGCAAGTATGCACTCGACAGAGTGCAGTTCTAGTTATTATTATTATGATTTTGTATTATTAGCATTAGTATTAGCATTATTAATAATTATGTTTTATGTTTTTCCCCCAGATGTTCCAAGGACTGATTCACATTAGACTCAGCATGTACAGGCTGTTGTTTGTAGCCGTGATTGTGTTCATTCAAGGTGTGGCCCACTCACGCATAATCTTATACTGTACTTACTGTAGTTACCATGACTGTACCATCTATACGCCAAGTTAATTCATTATTTTCACAGGTCCTATGCAGTGGTGGAAAGCATATGGACTAACAATTATTGTACTTGTACAAGTTTAGATACTTAAAGGACCACTTCAACACTTTTCAACGTATCTTCATATAATAGGTCCTCACTAATAATCATGATAAAATGGCACGATTCTTTTCTACTCAGTCTGTGTCTCATAGGAGGGCTGTGGGCAGTTTAGAAACCGTCTTCCAGTGTGCGACCAGGTATTTAAAGTAATTGGACCAACTTTAGTGCAGTTTCTCCTATTATTGTTAGGAGTGGATGTTCTTGGGGGATGTTAAAGGTCATGACCTTGGTTTTCTTTGTGTTTAGCGTGAGAACAACAGCTATGTGCCTGTTCTACTTGATTAGATAACAGGCAGATGCCATCGGTGTAGTCCAGGTCTGTCACGGATTCTGCAAAAGTGGATAGTTTGAATACCTTCACAAGGAAGTTTTGCTATCTATTCCAGTTTTCCTGGAAGCAATGCTCAACATAAACTTTCCATCATTTGGTCCGTTCAGAGCAATGTTTATAACATTTTTACTCAAGATTGTTTGAATCAATTTAATTAGGTTTTTAGTTGAGGTATTTGTTTAAAGTACTTCTGTTGTAATTTTACTTCTGATTCATATTTGTTGTCTAATCTGCATTGGGTTGACGTTGACTAGTAAATGAGGGCCTGCCCCTGAATTCTACTACTTTTAAAAAGTCATAATATATGACAGGCACAGCAGGTGAGGGCGGGACTGAAGCATGATAAACAGATGCATTTCCCTCATCAGATCAGTTCAACCAGCAGCTGGCTTATGGAAAGCATTCTTAACCGGATCACAGTCATTAGCTGAAACTGCAGTGGTATTATTATTTCATTATTATTATTATTATTATTATTATTATTATTATTATCATTATTATTATTATTATTATTATTAATTATGTTTTATGTTTTCCCCCCAGATGTTCCAAGGACTGATTCACATTAGACTCAGCATGTATCGCAGGCTGTTGTTTGTAGCCGTGATTGTGTTCATCCAAGGTGTGTTATTCCAAGGCCCACTCACACATAATTTACCATGACGGTTTGATACCAGCGGTATCTATACGCCAAGTGAATTCATTCTTTCACAGGTCCTATGCAGTGGTGGAAAGCATATGGACTAACAATTATTGTTAGTTAGATACTAAGTTAGTTGTACTTTTGATCAAGTTCATTCAGGTTTTTGAGGGAGGGGCGATAGGCTACCTACGTCCAACTTTGTGTGTGTGAGTGTGTGTGTGTGTGTGTGTGTGTGTGTGTGTGTGTGTGTGTGTGTGTGTGTGTGTGTGTGTGTGTGTGTGTGTGTGTGTGTGTGTGTGTGTGTGTGTGTGTGTGTGTGTGTGTGTGTGTCTGCTCGTCCGCACGTGCGTATGTGTGTGTGTGTGTGTGTGTGTGTGTGTATTTTTGTGAGTGGGTATAAACACAAACATTAAATGCCATTGACAATGAATGGACCATTTTGAGTGTTTGTGTAAACACAAACATTGCGTAACAGAAACATTATGAAGACGAAGGTGAGGACGCCAATTCTGATTGGCTGGAATGATATGATGTATATGATATGATTATAACAATATAATAATTTACACTGTTTTTTTACAGGTACAGCAATGTGTACTTCCACCACTGCCGCTGTAGCTACCACTGCTGCACCTTCTATGGCCGCTCCCACCACTGCTGCACCTACTACGGCCGCTGCCACCACTGCTGCAGCTACTACGGCCGCTGTTAATGTCACCACTGCTACAGCTACTACGCCCACTGTTAATGTCACCTCGCCGCCCACTGTTAATGTCACCTCACCGCCCACTGTTAATGTCACCTCGCCTACTACGCCCACTGTTAATGTCACCTCGCCTACTACGCCCACTGTTAATGTCACCTCACCGCCCACTGTTAATGTCACCTCGCCTACTACGCCCACTGTTAATGTCACCTCGCCTACTACGCCCACTGTTAATGTCACCTCGCCTACTACGCCCACTGTTAATGTCACCTCAGCTACTACGCCCACTGTTAATGTCACCTCAGCTACACCTACTACGCCCACTGTTAATGTCACCTCGCCTACTACGCCCACTGTTAATGTCACCTCGCCTACTACGCCCACTGTTAATGTCACCTCGCCTACTACGCCCACTGTTAATGTCACCTCAGCTACTACGCCCACTGTTAATGTCACCTCAGCTACACCTACTACGCCCACTGTTAATGTCACCTCGCCTACTACGCCCACTGTTAATGTCACCTCAGCTACTACACCCACTGTTAATGTCACCTCAGCTACACCTACTACGCCCACTGTTAATGTCACCTCAGCTACACCTACTACGCCCACTGTTAATGTCACCTCACCTACTACGCCCACTGTTAATGTCACCTCGCCTACTACGCCCACTGTTAATGCCACCTCACCTACTACACCCACTGTTAATGTCACCTCACCTACTACGCCCACTGTTAATGCCACCTCAGCTACACCTACTACGCCCACGGAGGCTGCCACCACTGCCACCACAAGCGTCGGTAAGTGCCTCTTCTTAGTCAACGTGTGATAGTGAAAGAACGTCTGTCTTACTGTGACCTTAACGTGCGGTGGTCTGCCGGTGGATACTAGGGTCCCGTCTTCTGCTACTCGTCCCCGATCCGAGTCAGGAGGGTCTCCCGGTATGCACCGCTTTCCAAGCGACACTTGGTTATGAGGGGCACACACTCCCGTGTGTGCTTTCAGCCCCACTCCTACAAGCCTGATGAGGTGAGAATACAAGCGTACATTGAGTGGTGGTACAAGCGATCAAACAATGTGTTTAGGTCATATGTCTGGATCCATAAGGGTGAGCAGTGAGGACTTACCATCCAACGCCAAGTGGACGGCATATGCTGCCTGCGCGTCTTGTTGTGTAGCAGCGAGTGATACTGCTAGAGGTGAGGGTCGTTTATAAAGGGTGCGGCTGACAGGTTGCGTCTGTCGTTAATTGCTAACACGGGCGGTGGCTGGAATTAGGCGCAGCTGATTTATGATTGCTCTGGGATAGTATACGGCGTCTATGACATGGCCGTGGGCGTGCCGCACCGGCGCTTGTCTGGTTGTCATAGAGACGCGCCCCTCCCACTGTGGCGAGACCTGACACACTCCACAATAATAATAATAATAATAAAAAACTATGAATTGCCAATTTCAGAACATTTGAATGTGTTGCAACACACGGGGCACAGGTCTCCACCAGGGCAGGTCAGGTTGTGGCCTCCTGGTGGCGCTATAATGTTAAAAGGGTGCCATTTCTTCTCACGCCTTGGTTGGCAATTGGATGATTTGAGGCATTTTGTTCCAAAAATGTGTTTTGTTGGTGGCAATGGTGGCACTATAACAGGTGGCACTATAACAGGCCAAATGTGAAAAAGGTGGGATATATTCCTCAGCCTAGTAGGAAAGTCTGTGAAAGATTTCACGTAAATTGCACACTGCGTTCATGATTTGAGGCATTTTGTGGCCAATCCTGCATATTTTGAAAGCCAATGATAGCCAATAAGGATGTAAGGATGTAAGGATATAACAGGCCGTTCTGGAACATTTGGGGCAGAGGTGCATCGTTGGCAACGTGTGGAGCCTGGTGGAGACAATAAAACGAATCATTGTATTTGTGTAAGTAATAAACTGGGGACATTTCATGGTGATAACTAATTCCATTTTTACCTGTACGTATACTGTAGTATAGGTACATTTACATTTACATTTTTTCCTCCCCTTTCCCAACATTTCAGAGGAATCGTGGACGACGTCAGGCAGCAGCACGCCTCGGCCAACAGATATACCTGTAGGTCACGTCATCCTCGGCCTGAAGATGGCGCTCTCCTCAGAGACACCTTTAACCGATGAAGACATCGAGAATATTGTGTTCCCGCAGGTACTGTAATCAAACTAACTACATGATCATTTTAACCATCCGCACATGTGTGCGGATGGTTAAAATGTGTGACTTGTCCTGTACCATTTAATCAATGAATTCATTAAGTGTTATATGACTCTGGAGGAGCCCAGGTTTGAACCATAGACTGTAAAAAATATGGACAAAGCGTTCCCGGGTCTAACATGGACGTAAAATGAGGCCAGTAATTCCTTGCACTGTAAGTCGCCATCTTTCTTGATCCGTTTGGGCCCAGCTGGCCCATTGGCTGGCCCAGACAACGAGGCGGGACTCCCCCCCCTTCTTCTCCGTTGGTTTTTATTTTGGGTGGGGACTCCCGATCATAGACTGTAACGGTAGCCACGCCCCTCAGAACATACGCGACTTTATGGTCATTTATTTTATAAATGGGACCATAATTTTCCAAAAAGAATATTATGACATTAGAAATGAGACTTTAAACTATAGTGACTGGAAGCAGAAAGTATTCATGACCATGTTTATTAAGGTAATACAGTCTAGGTGAAGTTGGGCCCAAATAAATGGACTTCTATGGGGCTATGGTTTTTTTTGGGTCCAGTGACAGCGCCACAACAGGCCATTATATGAACTTTCAGGAAATCCCGATTTCCTCAGTGGCTTCACAAAATATCTGTCTGACTGCCCCCCCCTGGTTTGAACCCGTTTGAACTGGGAACCATTGCGGTTCCTATCCAGTCACTTAGTACCTCTGAGCCACTAGCCCCTTTCTTCACACTATAAAAAGGGCCTTAGTATCCAGTCACTTAGTACCTCTGAGCCACTAGCCCCTTCCTTCACACTATAAAAAGGGCCTTAGTATCCAGTCACTTAGTACCTCTGAGCCACTAGCCCCTTTCTTCACACTATAAAAAGGGCCTTAGTATCCAGTCACTTAGTACCTCTGAGCCACTAGCCCCTTCCTTCAAGCTATACCAAAGGGCCTTAGTATCCAGTCACTTAGTACCTCTGAGCCACTAGCCCCTTTCTTCACACTATAAAAAGGGCCTTAGTATCCAGTCACTTAGTACCTCTGAGCCACTAGCCCCTTTCTTCACACTATAAAAAGGGCCTTAGTATCCAGTCACTTAATACCTCTGAGCCACTAGCCCCTTCCTTCACGCTATACCAAAGGGCCTTAGTATCCAGTCACTTAGTACCTCTGAGCCACTAGCCCCTTCCTTCACGCTATACCATCTCAAAACCACATGAAGCTAAATATGCCTTTAAAGAGCCCTCACATATCAAAGAGATTTTCTTTTTCACTTCCAGCTTAAAGAGGAGCTGGTCAGACGGGGCTTTCCACCAGACAAAGCGGCAGACATCATACTAAAGCTGACAATGGTTCAAGACATAAGTGACAAGTAAAGCTACGCCTACAGCAACCCCTTCTGGTCACTTCTAGTGTTGCCTCTGTAACTGGACCCTCTTGTAAACAAGTGTAATATAATGCTTTATTGGGTCGATCATCCACTCACAGTTAACAGTCTGTGCTTGAAATGTACGGTAACTAATTCTACTAATTCTGTCAATAGATATTTAAATCGGCCCAGGCCGTAGCGTAACGGTCTGGGCACCGGACTGGTGATCCAGTCGCGGTGTGCCGCGGGTTCGACTCCCGGACCCGACACGGCCTTTACCGCATGTCATCCCCCCATCTCTCTCCCGTTTCCTGTCAGCCTACTTTCTATCCCTTAAAAAACCAATAAAGGCGTAAGCCGCAAAAAAATATCTTAAAAAAAAAAAAAAGATATTTAAATCAATCAATCAATGGAGATTGGAGACTAATTTTAGTTTGGTTGTTTCTACAGTAATGTTAAAATGTATTTATTTTTTGGTATGTAAATGGTATGAGACTATTATTGACACAGAAGAAAACAGCTAATATTTAAACATACTACTGTATTCAATTATGTTGAATGTTTAATAGCCTACATTCAACATTACTTAATTATACACCTATATAATAATGGGATCGAACTTTTTTCAAATTTGTATTCGTAAAGCAAAATGTATTGTTTCACCGTTATAATTGTTGATATTTAGGGCTGCATTTACATTTCTATACAAGAATGGAAATGGGAAAAGGAAAAGAAGAGAGTTTGGTCAGTGGACCAACATACTGTAGGCCTGACAGACAGAAGGATCATATCCATGTTCTAGTTCCTAGTTAGTTAAGTTAGTTAGTTAACTAACTTAACTAACTAACTCAGGGTCCTAACTAACTCCAGATCCACTGAAAGGAGGGGCTGGGACGATATGAAAATGACATGTCACGATTATTGTGGCAAAAATAATTGTGATGACCAAAAAAGAAAAATGCTTAAAACTTAAAATGTCACTGTTGTTACCACTTGAATCCCCTGCATTCCCCAGCATCCCTATTCTGGGGGGGAACATTTGCCAAAAATTGCCTGATCTACAAGCTCGATTTGAGTATAGTGAAATAAGAGCCTACCAAATACACTTTACATGTCTGTTTTAGAGGGAGTAGGGTACTGAATTTATCAAGAATAGAGGGAGTAAGTGGTACTGAATTTATCAAGAATAGAGGGAGTAAGTGGTACTGAATTTATCAAGAATAGAGGGAGTAAGTGGTACTGAATTTGCAGCTCAACAGCTAATTCATCTTAATATGACGGAGGACAATCATGATAAATTATAATCTCCACGATAATGATTATTGTGAGCATTTTCTTTTTTATCACGATAAATGATAATGAGTATCGTGTATAGTAGGAGGATATTATACGCACACGGCACACCAGTCTTAATAGTGGTGCCATGCAGCTCACGGCAGAAACATCTAAGAAGAGAAGTCTTAAAAGGACAAAAGAGTGGCCGCACACACCGATAGTCAAAGTGCTGATTATTTATTAGGACGCGCAGAATGAGAAACCAACGTTTCAGCAGATGCAACAGTCTTCTTCAATAATGATTATCGTCCCATCCCTAATTAAAAGAGAACAGTACGACGCTTTGATTTCACAGCGAAGAAAAAGAGCACTACTTCCACACTTTTCTCTTCTTTTTTTAATCTAAGCACATGATCAAACGAATTGAATAAATGCATTCTTATTCCTATAATAAATACTCTTCATTTACAATGGACAAAGTGTCTCTCTTGTTCAGTAGCTTTGCCTATTTCTAACTCTAACCACCCAACACCTAACACTAACTCTATACTGTCATGGTTTGCAGAATGACTGAACCCAAATGCAGAGGAACGTTCAAATAAAGTGATTTATTTAATCAAACACGGTCAGTCTTACAAAAGTTAGCAGTAGTTGCAATGCAGAGAAAAATCAGGAAAGCCAAAAAAAATTAACTCTTCAAAAACACAAAGGCAAGTCCAAAAATGCAAACCTTTGAAAGGCACCCATGCAGTAAAGTCCAAAAAACGCCAAACACTAGAGCACAGCAAGGAACCAGAAACTGTGAGCGCTCAGCGACAACAAAGTAGCACACCGGACATGGACTTCTGTTCTGACAGTTTGTTTGTGAAATGAGTACAGTATTTATAGGTGGTGGGTTGATTGTAGCAGTGTTCACAGGTTTGTAATGGGCTGGGCTGATGAGAGTGGAACCAGGTGCAATGGGAGGTGGGAGTGGCCGAAAGGGAAATACAGACAGAACTGGGCAGATAGAGATACAGAAAGAGAGAAATAGCCAGGCAGAGAGCCAGACCATGACAATACTAATGGGCCACTTCACCCCTTTTGCAACCATATCATATTTAGAAGATCCTTTCCTGGGGTTTTTATATATGTAGCCTAATACGTGTTTTTAGATATTTTTGTATTTCAAAGTGCCAGTGATGTCATGGACACTGGTCTCACTTCTGTCAGGAATACAGTCTGAGTCCTGTGTCTGGGCCTGCCTAGGGGTGTAATTGGTCTGAGTCCTGGGTCTGGGCCTGCCTGGAGAACTGCCCATAGATCCGAAGTCCCGTTAGTCCGAACATGCACTGCTCCCGTGCTTGCGGTTAGGTTTAGGTTTGCTCCCGTGCTTGCGGTTAGGTTTAGGTTAGGGTTAGAGATAGGGATAGTAATCTCGGAACAATGAACCTTCTGACTAATGACACGTTACCGCCTGCCTGTGGGTGTAAGGCCTGACTCACACCTTCGCATCTAGCATACAACATTGATGCATGCTAGATGTATGAAAGGGTTTGTTTACATCTTGCCCCAATGCATTTCCAATGGAAGTCACATGGTTTGACACAACATTTTTGTCGTACGGCTTTCGGCTTTTCTGTGTTTCGAGTTCGACTGCCCCCCTCCCCCTCATACAACAAAAATGTTGTGTCAAACCATGTGACTCCCATTGGAATTGCGAGCTTGCATCAGTCAATAAGTCTCATGCATCAGCTATACATCAATCTGTTGTGCAGGTGTGACTAGGCGACTAGCTGTTCTTTCACATATTGTTGCTGTCGGGAGGAAACCTCATAACTCCATTTTTGAGGTTTTTAATTTTTGTATTTCCTGAATAATGTATATTTTTCATTTCCTGAAAAATGAACATTTTATAGATATGAGGTTTCCTCCCGACAGCAGAGATATATTACAATATAGGCCTACTTATGCAGAACCAGGCCTGGACTGATCACATGACACACACCGGGCTGACCAATGAATGGCTGGCCACCCAATTGAAATCTCCTGTGACCCACCTGTGGGTTGCGACCCAGCCTTTTGGAAACAATGTTCTATAGATACCACCAAGATGGCCACCAGGGTAAAGGGGGTGCCCTTAGGTCACCCAAAGGGCAAGTTTCTAGTAATGTCTCCCCAGTATGTTCCGTTATGTGGTTTAGAGATGTTATTAATATTTTTTAGAGATAAATGGGGAACATAGAAGCTTTTATTTTTAGGTAAATGACTACAACATGACATAAGTTACCATCCTGATGACAAACCAGTTGATTACAACATGACGTAAGTTACCATTCTGATGACTACAACATGACGTAAGTTACCATTCTGATGACTACAACATGACGTAAGTTACCATCCTGATGACTACAAACCAGTGACTACAAACCAGTGACTACAACATGACCTAAGTTACCATCCTGATGACAATAAACCAGTGACTACAACATGA